>NC_084559.2:34133145-34343145 GCF_033978685.3 Nerophis lumbriciformis | reverse complement strand
TGACCTTGTTCTCAGGAGGCGCCATTTTTTGTGCAGTCTAATTTACGTGCCTCCACTTTGACTGTCTTCTCCCCCGCCATCTTTGTTGTACAAACCCCGTTTTCATATGAGTTGGGAAATTGTGTTAGATGTAAATATAAACGGAATACAATGATTTGCAAATCATTTTCAACCTATATTCAGTTGAATATGCTACAAAGACAACATATTTGATATTCAAACTGATAAACTTTTTTTTTTTTTCAAATAATCATTAACTTTAGAATTTGATGCCAGCAACACGTGACAAAGAAGTTGGGAAAGGTGGCAATAAATACTGATAAAGTTGAAGAATGCTCATCAAACACTTATTTGGAACATCCCACAGGTGAACAGGCAAATTGGGAACGGGTGGGTGCCATGATTGGGTATAAAAGTAGATTCCATGAAATGCTCAGTCATTCACAAACAAGGATGGAGCGAAGGTCACCACTTTGTCAACAAATGTGTGAGCAAATTGTTGAACAGTTTAAGAAAAGCCTTTCTCAACCAGCTATTCCAAGGAATTTAGGGATTTCACCATCTACGGTCCGTAATATCATCAAAGGGTTCAGAGAATCTGGAGAACTCACTGCACGTAAGCAGCTAAGCCTGTGACCTTCGATCCCTCAGGCTGTACTGCATCAACAAGCGACATCAGTGTGTAAAGGATATCACCACATGGGCTCAGGAACACTTCAGAAACCCACTGTCAGTAACTACAGTTGGTCGCTACATCTGTAAGTGCAAGTTAAAACTCTCCAATGCAAGGCGAAAACCGTTTATCAACAACACCCAGAAACGCCGTCAGCTTTGCTGGGCCAGAGCTCATCTAAGATGGACTGATACAAAGTGGAAAAGTGTTCTGTGGTCTGACAAGTCCACATTTCAAATTGTTTTTGGAAACTGTGGACGTTGTGTCCTCCAGACCAAAGAGGACAAGAACCATCCGGATTGTTATAGGCGCAAAGTTGAAAAGCCAGCATCTGTGATGGTATGGGGGTGTATTAGTGCCCAAGACATGGGTAACTTACACATCTGTGAAGGCGCCATTAATGCTGAAAGGTACATACAGGTTTTGGAGCAACATATGTTACCATGTAAGCGCCGTCTTTTTCATGGACGCCCCTGCTTATTTCAGCAAGACAATGCCAAGCCACGTGTTACATCAACGTGGCTTCATAGTAAAAGAGTATGGGTACTAGACTGGCCTGCCTGTAGTCCAGACCTGTCTCCCATTGAAAATGTGTGGCGCATTATGAAGCCTAAAATACCACAACGGAGACCCCCGGACTGTTGAACAACTTAAGCTGTACATTAAGCAGGAATGGGAAAGAATTCCACCTGAGAAGCTTAAAAAATGTGTCTCCTTACTGAGTGTTGTTAAAAGGAAAGGCCATGTAACACAGTGGTGAACATGCCCTTTCCCAACTACTTTGGCACGTGTTGCAGCCATGAAATTCTAAATTAATTATTTGCAAAAAAAAAAAAAAAAGTTTATGAGTTTGAACATCAAATATCTTGTCTTTGTAGTGCATTCAATTGAATATGGGTTGAAAAGGATTTGCAAATCATTGTATTCCGTTTATATTTACATCTAACACAATTTCCCAACTCATATGGAAACGGGGTTTGTAGTTTTAGCACTTTCATAGCGAGTCTACTGACAGATATACATTCGAACTATACGCTACTTTATATTGGATATGGTAACAGCGGAGGATGCACGTCCATGTACGAGCCAGTCTGCCCCACAACAAAAGGATAGCGAAAAGGAGATTCGACAAATTTATAATCATATTTAAGTGAATATTGACAGGTTGTATGATTATTAAAACTCCCATTCTGGCTACTTAATATTGAAAAACATTGTTGATGTGATAAAGACAAACATGGGATTGTATACATGCAAGAGGGGACTGGTTTCAATCACAAACTCTTGATATGTTAATCCCACACAGCTTTGAAATGTCAAAAATGTTATTGAAGTTTTCTATACAAAATCTTGGAAACATTACAAGTTGCATGCCAGGACACGTTGGGAAGACTATGTCTCCCGGCTGGCCTGGGAACGCCTCGGGATCCCCCGGGAGGAGCTGGACGAAGTGGCTGGGGAGAGGGAAGTCTGGGCTTCCCTGCTTAGGCTGCTGCCCCCGCGACCCGACCTCGGATAAGCGGAAGAAGATGGATGGATGGATGGATGTAAAAAAAAATTCTAAAAGGAGTCATGTCGTGATTTGTTTTTCACCATTTAAAACATTTCTTTGTGGTCTACATAACATGATATGGTGGTTCTTTGGTCAAAATTTGGCATCGTTTTACAGACCATCTGACCTTCTTTTCAGGAGGCGTCATTTTGTGTCTAGTCTAATTTACGTGCCTCCACTTTGACGGTGTCTTCTCCCCTGCCATCTTTGTTGTAGTTGTAGCACTTTCATAGCGAGTCTACTGACAGATATACATTCGAACCATACGCTACTTTATATTAGAAAATGGTAACTGCGGAGGATGCACGTCCATGTACGAGCCAGTCTGCCCCACAACAAGAGGAGAGAAAAAAGGAAGGAACTTGTTGACTACAGCATTGGACTTGCACAAAACTCTTTGAGTAGATTTTTTACCATATATGGATAATCCGCTGACATCACAGGGCAGAGCAAATTCCATACAGCTCGTTTAGAGGAAGTATGAAGGGAGGCAAGATTATTTGATGGGGATCCCAAATACACAAAAGCAGGTACAAGTTGGTTTTGCATAATAAGTCCCCTTTAAGGTTAAAAAGCTAGCGTTTCAACCAGGATTTTTAATGCATGTAACATATAGTGCATGTGGGGGTGGGGGGGGGGGGGGCAGTGACGTCAGGCTTAGGGTGGGATGGGGCCCCTCCAGGAGTCCAATAGTAATAACTATTAAAAATAAGCAATATTAAAGGCAAAAAATGGTGCCACAAACAATATTTCTGTTTAGGTCTCTCGAGAAGATATAGTAAAATACTTGCTGAAATGTGAGGTTTCATGATTTTTTTTTTTTTGTAGGGTGAAAGTATCTCTTTAAATAGTTCTGGTGCTGACTGGTGACTTTCCGACCCTGCTATATAAAGCGGGCTCTCTCCCCTCCTGCTGCAGTCCCCACTCCCCACTATGAGTTTCACGGTCGAAAGCCACTTGTTCGGCCCGAGCGGGCTCCGTAAGACTCGGCCAGCCTCGGTGACCTCCAGCGGCTTCCACTCTCAGCGCCGCCGCCTCACCCACAGCCAGCCGTCCTCCGCGGACAGCCTGGACGCCTTCACCGGGGACATGTCTCGCAGGAGCGAGAAGGAGATTCTGCAGGCGCTCAACGACCGCTTCGCCGGCTACATCGACAAGGTGCGCAGCCTGGAGATGCACAACCGCAACCTGGAGGCAGAAGCGGAGGCGCTGCGGCAGAGTCAGAGCGGGCGCGCCGCGGTCGGGGAGTACTACGAGCGGGAGCTGGACGACCTCCGGAGTCTCGTTCGGCAGCTGAGCGGGGAGAAGGGTCGCGCCGCTGTGGAGTCCGAGCGCCTGGAGGAGGACATCCAGCAACTGGGGGCGAGACTGGAGGAGGAGGCGCGCAGCCGAGAGGAGCTTGAGTCTGCAGCGCGGGCCATGAAGAGGTACGTGGACGAGTGCCAGCTGGGACGGCTGGAGTTGGACAAGAAGATCCAAGCCTTGGACGAGGAGGCCGCTTTCCTCAAGAAGAACCACGAGGAGGAGGTGGTGGAGCTCCTGGCGCAGATTCAGGGCGGGCAGGTGACCTTTGACCTGAGGGATGCGGTCAAGGTGGACGTGACGGCGGCCCTGCGGGAGATCCGAGCCCAGCTTGACTGTCACGCTGCCAAGACGGTCACGCAGGCTGAGGACACGTTCAAAGGTATAGGGACGTCTGAAGGTGACGCATCGGTGCACACTTATTTTTACACTTAAGTCACTTTGGGAAATACATTATAGTTTCTTATCCCTATTTCTGTACGGTTTTCTTACGTGCTTAGAAAGGCACCTTACAAATAACATTACTATAAATGGGGATTCATGTAGTCCATTATTTAAAACATGTCGAAAATTCACAAGCACAAATAATTAAATAATGGGGGAAAGCAGAGCATGTGTGGTCCCATGCACCCTAGTGTGTCTGCCCAAAGTGCAGCTCATAAAAAAATATTTCTAAAATATGTATATCAATGAGATATTATTAAACAGATGACACTGATTTGCTTTGTCACCTACACTTAAGATGCTCAGATATTGACCTAAATAAGAATTTTTTTTTTTAAACATCTTTAATATTCATTCCTTAACATTTTCCTGGTGAAACAATTTTTGATTAAAACATATAGTATAATTGGTCCAACATATAGAATACATGGAAATACTTCCTAAAAATACTAAAGGTGACTTTTGTGTTCCCTGCAGGATTTACGGCTTACATGATTTCACACTATTCGGACTGACAAATATGCTTTTGAACGTCAATCTCTATACATGGGATAGCTTCAGGGTCACTTTTGACGCAAGGCGCAGTGACCTTCATATGTTTTGACAACAGCTTGATTTTAATGGTTTACATTTAGATCATTATTCTCTTTTTTATTATTATCATCATTATTAGTAGTAGTGTAGAATAAAATAGTGCTTGAAAGGGGAGAAATTAATCATGAAAAAAATTAAGCATTAATGCAGATCCTGGATGTGTTTGGAGGGAACTGATTAATGTTTTTTATAAGTCTTGTATATGTTGTAGAAAGAAGCATCTTTCTAACCGGTTTGTACAAAACAAACACTAGTTTGACCTTCTCTTTGTGATGTCCTGCTGACTGCAGCAGTTTGGCTCCTTCATGCTTCCAAGAGGAGGACGCTTTGTCAGACATTAAGTGCATCTGTAAAGTCATAGAGCGATAAAAACAAAAACTTATTTTTCTCCCTGTTGCTGTGAAGCGGTTATTTTCTGCCAAATTCCTAAAAAAAAGTATGCGCAATTTTACGCTGGAACACTGCCAAATGTTTCTATATTCTTGCACATAAAATACTATTCAATATGGTAATGTATAATATTTTTGAATTCGAGAGTGTTTTCATGACGGTTATAAATTTGAGATATTTGTATTTGTATTGCAGTAATAGATGGCACTTGAAATTCAAATAAAGGAATTATAAAGTATTACAATGTGATATGACCTAATATTAACCTATACAGGTAAAAGCCAGTAAATTAGAATATTTTGAAAAACTTGATTTATTTCAGTAATTGCATTCAAAAGGTGTAACTTGTACATTATATTTATTCCTTGCACACAGACTGATGCATTCAAATGTTTATTTCATTTAATTTTGATGATTTGAAGTGGCAACAAATGAAAATCCAAAATTCCGTGTGTCACAAAATTAGAATATTACTTAAGGCTAATACAAAAAAGGGATTTTTAGAAATGTTGGCCAACTGAAAAGTATGAAAATGAAAAATATGAGCATGTACAATACTCAATACTTGGTTGGAGCTTCTTTTGCCTCAATTACTGCGTTAATGCGGCGTGGCATGGAGTCGATGAGTTTCTGGCACTGCTCAGGTGTTATGAGAGCCCAGGTTGCTCTGATAGTGGCCTTCAACTCTTCTGCGTTTTTGGGTCTGGCATTCTGCATCTTCCTTTTCACAATACCCCACAGATTTTCTATGGGGCTAAGGTCAGGGGAGTTGGCGGGCCAATTTAGAACAGAAATACCATGGTCCGTAAACCAGGCACGGGTAGATTTTGCGCTGTGTGCAGGCGCCAAGTCCTGTTGGAACTTGAAATCTCCATCTCCATAGAGCAGGTCAGCAGCAGGAAGCATGAAGTGCTCTAAAACTTGCTGGTAGACGGCTGCGTTGACCCTGGATCTCAGGAAACAGAGTGGACCGACACCAGCAGATGACATGGCACCCCAAACCATCACTGATGGTGGAAACTTTACACTAGACTTCAGGCAACGTGGATCCTGTGCCTCTCCTGTCTTCCTCCAGACTCTGGGACCTCGATTTCCAAAGGAAATGCAAAATTTGCATGGTTGGGTGATGGTTTGGGGTGCCATGTCATCTGCTGGTGTCGGTCCACTCTGTTTCCTGAGATCCAGGGTCAACGCAGCCGTCTACCAGCAAGTTTTAGAGCACTTCATGCTTCCTGCTGCTGACCTGCTCTATGGAGATGGAGATTTCAAGTTCCAACAGGACTTGGCGCCTGCACACAGCGCAAAATCTACCCGTGCCTGGTTTACGGACCATGGTATTTCTGTTCTAAATTGGCCCGCCAACTCCCCTGACCTTAGCCCCATAGAAAATCTGTGGGGTATTGTGAAAAGGAAGATGCAGAATGCCAGACCCAAAAACGCAGAAGAGTTGAAGGCCACTATCAGAGCAACCTGGGCTCTCATAACACCTGAGCAGTGCCAGAAACTCATCGACTCCATGCCACGCCGCATTAACGCAGTAATTGAGGCAAAAGGAGCTCCAACCAAGTATTGAGTATTGTACATGCTCATATTTTTCATTTTCATACTTTTCAGTTGGCCAACATTTCTAAAAATCCCTTTTTTGTATTAGCCTTAAGTAATATTCTAATTTTGTGACACACGGAATTTTGGATTTTCATTTGTTGCCACTTCAAATCATCAAAATTAAATGAAATAAACATTTGAATGCATCAGTCTGTGTGCAATGAATAAATATAATGTACAAGTTACACCTTTTGAATGCAATTACTGAAATAAATCAAGTTTTTCAAAATATTCTAATTTACTGGCTTTTACCTGTAATTTGTCTTTAGTGCGCCTGGAACGTCTGACAGAGGCCGCCAAGTCCAATCAGGATGCCATCCGTGGGTCCCAGGACGACATCTTAGAATACCGTCGTCAGCTCCAGACCCGCACCATCGAGCTGGAGACTCTCAGAGGAACAAAGGAGTCTCTGGAGAGGCAGCGTATGGAGTGTGAGGACAGACACCAGGATGACCTCAGCTCACTACAGGCAGGAAACCAACCACCAACACAAACAACCACCTCAGCTCTCCAAAATATGTTGTTCTTAACACATGAAAAATTGTGTGCAATTATTCTGCAGGACACGATCAATCATCTGGATTTAGAGCTGAAAAACACAAAATGGGAGATGGCCAGTCAACTAAAGGACTACCAGGAACTACTGAATGTGAAGATGGCTTTAGATATTGAGATAGCTGCTTACAGGTTTGTGTCCTGGTAATGTTGATTCATGCGGATTGTTGTGATAATGTCATTTTCATGTCCAACAACAGGAAGTTACTAGAGGGAGAAGAGAGCCGCCTTGTGTCTGGAGGAAGCCCCTATTTCTACCGAGACAACAGAATTTTAGCTCATTTGAAAGTGAAAGAAGATAAAGTGATTGTGCAAGAGCAGACAGATGAGACCCAAGTGACAGAAGTGACGGAGGAAGCAGAAGAAGAACAGGAGGAAGAAGACGAGGAAAACAAAGAAGAGAACGAGAAGAAACAACAAGAAGTAGAAGGAAATGAGCAGGATGAGAAGTCAAATTCACCGGAGAAAGTTCCATCTCCTGCTTCAAATACTCCTCAAAAGCCAAAATCCCCAGTAAATAATACACCTGAAAAGTCACCAGAATCAAAATCCCCTCCCAGCAAATCCCCACGTCCTAAATCTCCTCTTCCTAAAACGGCTGAACCTCCAGAGAAGGAGATCAAGCCTGCTGCCCCAAAAGAGGAGGAAAAAGACACGCCTCCGCCTGTAAAAGAGGAAAATAAGGAACAACCAGTAGTAGAGAAGAAGCAGGACAACAAAGAGAAAGAAACAGATAATAAAAAGGACAATAATGACAAACCTGATGTCAAAAAAGAGACTGAAGTAGTTAAGGAGGAGGAAAATCCAGAACCTACAAAGCCAGCTGACAACAAACCCCATCCCAAAACTAAAGAGGAGCCTGGTGCACCAGCCAAGGATAAAGCCTCTGCTCCGAAATCAGAGGGCAAGGAGGAGAAACCAGAGAAGCCAGATGAGAAACAGCAAGAAAATAAGTCAGAGGAGAAGAAGCCAGAGGAGAAGAAGCCCGAGGAGAAAACTCCAGAGAAACCGGACGAGAAGAAGCCGGACGAGAAGAAGCCGGACGAGAAGCCGGACGAGAAGAAACCCGACGAGAAGAAGCCCGACGAGAAGAAGCTGGACGAGAAGAAGCCCGACGAGAAGAAGCCGGACGAGAAGAAGCCCGACGAGAAGAAGCCGGACGAGAAGAAGCTTGACGAGAAGAAGCCCGACGAGAAAAAGCCAGAGGAAAAGAAGCCTACACCCAAAGTTGAACCTGAGAAAGCAGAGAGCAAGAAGCCTGAGGAGAAAAAGGAAAGCAGTAAAGCAGTATCTGGGAGTAACGATGAAGGGAAGACAGACAAAGTGGAGAAATCTTTGGGCAATGAGTCTAAAGAAAGTGAGGAGAAGGCCATGAAGTGAAGTTGCACAAACAACTCATGAGGGTGGGAGGTGAAATTAAAGAGCATACATTATTTTTATTACGCTGCTCTGAGTATGTATGCTAAAATGAGCGTATAGGCAATACTGATAACCAAGCTCCTTAATGGGACAGCAGCCCTTCAATAATAGTAAGTGCATTTATTAGAATGTACCTGCACTGGCCTTTGTGGGCAGATATGTCAAGCTGAACCAATTGACTCCAGATAATATATGATTGTATACAAATGTCTATATTATATATAAATATACAATAGTAGATATTACTAAGACATACAGTACTTGAATGCTTGCTGTGCACTTTAATGCAGCTTATCACAGATGAGATGTCTCACTCTTCTGGCCCGCAATGCTCTGACAATGATGACTGTGCTGTTAATTGCTGAACTGACAATATGCAACACACAAAAATAAAGAAAATACACTTAGAGAAATAGTTGTTGTGGCTTCAAGTCTGCAAAGCATTTCTTTATATTCTGACCTTATCGGCCAGAAAACATCACTAAAAGACATTTTCAGTGCCTAAATGCTGCAGGACTTGCACTGCATTGCAGTGGAAGGAAAAGGGGGAGATACTGCACCCATCCTAACGTCCCACAGACCATGCTCATGTATAAATCAGGAGCAGCGCAGCACATATGCGTAACTGTTTGGTCGTGAGTTAATTCTGCATCACAGACACACATGGCAGAAGCCAGCATGGTACACTCTTTGCTCCTTTTAATTTGCAAATAACAAACCTATTTGGATTCTCATGCTAGTGCAGCATGTTTTGATTATTTTCCAATACAAATTATTCTAGCTGCAATGCATGACACCCTTTTGGCTGCCATTAAAATTATATCTTCTCTTTATTCTATATATTGACTCTCACTTCAGCTGACTAATAGAATCAACATCTCTCACTGCACCTGACTAATATAATCAACAATCACATAATGAACTCACCACCAAACACCAAAATAAATCTTGCCAATTATTATTACCATTGCATTTACGACCCAACAACCTAATTAAAATCAAGATATTGCAATTGCACAAACTAATACTCTCCTTAAAAAAATAAACAATCATAAAATGTATATATACCACTGGTATTACAACAAAATTGGCGATTTTTGTGAAAACGTATGGGGTCATCATTGCCGATTAATGCCGATCCCCTCAGGCTGACACTGCATTTATTATTAGTCCCCCGACTGACAAGTTGCTAGCAGTGTCTCCATACACAGTGTGGAGCCGCTCGCTCCCCTGAGCTAATAATAATCACCTCCATTACAAAATACAAACTGCATTTCTTAGTATCCTAAGTATCGTCACGCTGGAGGACGAGGCTAAACATGAGTAGGCTTTGTAATAGCTAAGCTAACTGCAAAGCTGGCTTTAAACAACACCAATAAATAATTGTTACGTAAACTTGAAGTGTAGATGGAATCTTGTTACAGCAGAAAGTGAGCAACTAGTAACAGGAAAGTAGATTACAGTCTAGTGAGATAATCATTTGACAACTGTTGTGTCAGTCAGCATTATCGCAGCCAGAAGTAAGGCAAGGGCAGATCGATTCATAATATGGTTGTGTCGTATTAGTGGTATCAGTATATAAACAATACTAGAGTGATAAGGTCGGTATTTACATTTTCTCAGAATCTTTTTTTTTTTTAATGTTTACAAACTCAGGGAATAATTCCCTGGAACCAGGAGGACTTGAGTGAAAAAAAAATAAAAAAGTAAATTAATAATACGTATTAGTTTTTGTTTAGCCTTGACTTTGTTTTACTCAAACAATTATATTTAATTAAAAAAATAATAAGAAGTAGTTTAAATCTAATGTTGATATTGTTAAACTTTCAATAGCACTCACTATAAATAAATTGAAAAATTTACAGTTAATACATGTGATCCATATCAATATTAGCCAATCCCACTCATGGATGATCGATTACAGAATCAGCAGCATAAAACCCTGATCGGAACATTCCTAATACTGAATGGCGCCACTGATGGACTCAAAGCGCTGAGTGGCACTTTCCTTTTCTGTGCGGTGTTGTTCACATAATCAAAATGGTGATCAAAATGTTTGGATTTCAGGTGATAAAACCCGACATGGAGATTTTCTTTGCAGAGGATTCCCCTTTTGCTATTTCCACATTGCATGTTTTGCAGATCGCTGTCTGCGGGTCTTTCTTTGAAAATATTGAAAATATGTCCACAAGGCAGACATATTGCCTCCACTTTAGACAAGCGCATGCTTCCTGCTTACGTCATCACAAAAAGCATATGCAAACACGCAATCCATATTTTGCCAAACATTTGGTGCATCTCCAATATAAAAATTGTGCTTGTGAGGTGCAGACAGATGAAACACATACATTTAGACATACCAAAGCCAGGATGGACTTTTTATTTCTAATTGATTGGAAAGATCTATGAAATATCCAGGATGGTTTTAAACATAGCTGTGATAACTAAAAGCTTGTGATGGGGACTCACAGACCCACTTTAACGATGAGTGAAAAGGCCCAGAGGATGGTTGTATTTGAAAGGCTTCAGACGATTTGGACCCCTGAAACCCAAAAAGACAAGTCAAACGTGAGCGTAGCATAATAAAGTGATCAATTGATTTTGTGTGCGTGAGTACGCACCTTATAGTGCGCAAGCACATCTTTTCTCGGGGAAACTCCCGTGGCCCCTCCACGCCATCGTCCTGTTCTTCGGTCTCCAGATAGACATCCAGAATGACACAGAGGCGTGCAATCTGATTGGTCAGGAGCTGATGGCCGGGACGTGGGCCCTGTAGTTCTTTTTTAAACACGTTTACTTCGCTCTCCATGGCCTAAACACATAAGAGATGGGTTGGGTTGGAAACAGTAAAACACAAAATGAAAGACGATTAGTATAAAAAAAGGATTTTACTCGAAGGTTGTCATCAGTGCGGCCGCTGCGCTCTCCCTTCCAGTTGAGCAAAAGGGAAAAGATAGGACATATTTCTGGGTAACGGGGGTTCAGCGCCACCACAGCCTGGAGACGAGCTATAAGAAAGAGAAAACAGGTTTGTAAATGTACATAAAATAATAATAAAATAAAATAAATAAAAATTTTACCTGTCCCTCTCTCCACCATTGCAGAAAAATACATGTCAGTCTCTTTTGCCAGCCCGGCATCAGTAACATGGCAAGTAAATGGCAGAGCCTAGCAGAGAACCGACACATTATGGGTGCTGCTATAGAAATACTTTGAAAATGTCCTACACAAATCAAAACATGCAGACATTATACAAAACGAAAATATAGTTTGAACTCTGTGCACATTTTCTAATTGTACAGCTACAAATGTGTTCTAAGATCAGGGCTCTAAAGCCCTTCTTTTATGAAACGTTGCTTTCTACTCTGAGGCACAGTCATGCTACAACAGAAATGGGCCTTCAACATACAAAGTTGTAAGCATGTGATTGTCCAAAAAGTTTCAAGACAGAATTAAGAAGGACAAGAAATGCCTGGTAGCAGACAACTGTAATGTATCCTACCCGGAATCCTCCCATGATGGCTATGATTCATAAAGGAGGTCCTAATATACGTATGTGTTTACCGGTATATACACACACATATACACCAGCTGTATGCTTGTCTCGTATCTACTGTATATGTGCACGGGGGAAGCTGTTATCTATATTACCTGCCACGCTTTAAACTCACTGTGCAGGTCTGAATGTTTGTTATTTAAATGTTTACCTAAATATGAAGCAATGGTGGTAATGCTGTATTGACACATTTGGCGAGGCATGTTTTAAAGCATAATCTTTTTGGACAGTTCTGAAGCCCAAATACGGTACCTTCATATTGCCTTTCATGCACCCTTTTTATTAACCAGTAGAATTGCTGTTATTTTGTCATTATTCCACTTTTCTCTGGCCTACCTGAGCGATTTAGCATCTGAAATGCCTCACTCTGAAGGGCTGGATTCATACCCCCAACTCCTCGTTATGCCCACTACCCCTACATGCAAAGAGTCATTGGGACACCACTACTTTCACAGGAACACGCAAAATGTAGGGACAGGGCTGAAAAGTAGGGTGAGGGGGTGTATTGTGTACAAAGTGTACAAACCTTTACTAAAATATGGACATTTGTTGAGGCTGGTAATAATTATTCATATTTACATTGTTCCTTTCGGAGAAATTTGCTTCAACATACACATTTTTCTATTTACGAACTGTGTTCAGTAACCATTTAAGTTTGTAAGTAGAGGTTCTACTGTAACTTAAAAAAAGACAACTTCACATACTCAAGGCTACAATCTTTATCCTTAATGATGGTACTTAGCTCTTAAGTAATTAACGGTTGTGTACATTGTGACCACAAAACAGCAAACCAGGGACTGCCTGGACTTCATAAAAAGGTAATCTTAAATTATATATAATGTCTGCATAATATTGACTGTGTTTGCATACCAGGTAATCCTCGTAAGGGATGGTGGTCCAACAAGTTAAACGGGAAAGTATCTTGGCTGGAAAGAGGTGCAGACACTCACTGGTGATGGGGATGATGCTGTGTTCTATGACAAGAAGAACAAACGTCCTTAGCTACAATTGAGTGGTTCTGTGTGCGTGCGCGGTCAGTAGTCGCTATACTTTACCAAGTGAGGCAAACTGCTTTTGCAAGGCCAAGCGGGACAAGATCCGTCCCCTCAGAAGCTTCATGGTGTTCTCCATATGGCTGGCACTCAAAGAACTGCCCATTAGTGCACCCTGCAGAAACAAACAAAGACTTCCTTAATTGATTTTAAGGGAAAATAATTTAATTATCATTGAAGAAAAACCTAAAAAGGAATTGTTTTTTCCTGAACAAAATGTTAATTGCAGTATAAAATTGTAATCTAACAATCGTTTTAACAATTGTAAAAAAAAAAGAGAAAAAGACAACACTTATAAAACTAAGTCATTTCTAAAGGCATGACCTAAACCTCTTCATAAACAAATGCAGGAGTCAATTGTAACTGTAATACAATTGAGCAATTCCTGTCAACGGATTCTTGTTGAAAATTACGAACACATGAAAAATTCAACACAGTACAGTAACCAGTCAGTCCTGCAGCCTGCAAAGTGATAATCTGACCAGGGGAACATCACTCTATTCACTTTCCACCATATGTTGTTCTATTCACTTTCCACCATATGTTGTATTAGTACAGCAATATTTACAATTAAAGGTAATTGTATTTGTATAGTAGTACCTCAAGGTACAAACTTAATTGTTTCTTTGACAGTCGGAGCTCTTAACTCAAAACACTTATGTCAAATCGACTCTCATTGAGACAATGAATTGAAATACATTCAATTGGTGCTTTTGGTCAGATCTTATAGGGTTTACTGTGACATTTGCTATGCCAACTAATGGCATGAATAGTAGTACCTCAAGTTTTGCTTGCAACTAAGGCTGGGCGATATATCGATATACTTGATATATCGCGGGTTTGTCCCTGTGCGATATAGAAAATGACTATATCGTGATATTCGAGTATACGCTGCTTTTAGCTGCGGGGCATTAAAATGCATGCGTTTCTCACTCTTTCCTGTCTCTCCTTCTCACAGAGACTAAAACAAGCGCACCTTCTTACATACGTCACATACTGTCACGTGAGCAACGTCACACGCTCCCGCAAAGCAGACAAGTAGCGACATGGTAACGTTAGCTGTGATGCTAACAGCTAACGGTGTGGTTTGAGTGGTATGTGAATGGGTAAATGTGGAAGTAGTGTCAAAGCGCTTTGAGTACCTTGAAGGTAGAAAGGCGCTATACAAGTACAACCCATTTATCATTTATTTATTTATAATACAAGAGAAAGAAGGTGCGAATCTGGTAACAAATGGAGGAATAATTAATTCCCAAGAAAAACAGCACGGGGTCCATCGTCTGACGGTGGTTTGGCTTCAAGCGGGAATATGTCTTTACATGTCAACATCTCCGTTCGGTGCCACACCAACTACGGTAAATGCCGAAGCAACTATTTCCACATCAACACCGTAGGACATATACTATTTGATATGCAGCTCATTTTTATGTGACACTTATTGAAATATCTTGTGTGTCATCCTGCACAAAAGTGCACTTATAGCTTGTTTTAAAATGTCTCTGACAATCTTGCACTTTCTGTTTTGGAAATGACATGAATGTTTGTGCCACTGCTTAGTAAATACACTTTTGCTAAATTGACTTACCGTATTTTCCGCACTATTAGCCGCACCTAAAAACCACAAATTTTCTCAAAAGCTGACAGTGCGGCTTATAACCCGGTGCGCTTTATATATGGATTAATATTAAGATTCATTTTCATAAAGTTTAGGTCTCGCAACTACGGTAAACAGCCGCCATCTTTTTTCCCCGTAGAAGAGGAAGCGCTTCTTCTTCTATGGTAAGCAACCGCCAAGGTAAGCACCCGCCCCCATAGAAGAGGAAGTGCTTCTTCTTCTACTGTAAGCAACCACCAAGGTAAGCACCCGCCCCCGTAGAAGAAGAAGGGCGTTACGTTTCATTTCATTTGTGTGTTTACATCTGTAAAGACCACAAAATGGCTCCTATTAAGAGACACGCGTACAACGCAGAATTCAAACTCAAGGCAATAAGTCACGCAGTAGAACACGGAAATAGAGCAGCAGCAAGAGAATTGAACATAAATGAATCAATGGTGCGTAGGTAGAGGAAGCAACAAGATGACCTGCGCCACTAAGACAGGGAGACAGCACCGGACGACATACGCCAACATCTGCCAGTGGATTGTAAATGCCTGGGCGGATATATCGGTCTCAACTGTGGTCCGAGCTTTCCGGAAGGCAGGATTCACGGAACTGCTGGACAACAACAGCAACATTGACTCTGATGACTTCGACGAGACGGAGCCGGCCATTTTGGATGCCGTATTCGCCCAACTTTTTAATTCAGACACTGAAGAAGAATTCGAGGGATTTATGGATGAGGAATAATTTCAGAAAGTGAGCTTTAAATGTTTATTTTGTGTGTTGTGTGACATTAACGTTCGAGCAACGTTGAGTTATTGATGTTACTATTGCTCTGCACTAATTTGAGTGTTACTATTTTTGTGATTGCACATTTGCACATTACATTTTGGGGGTGAACAGAGTTGTTAGAACGCTGGTTTGTAATATATTATTAAAGTTTGACTGACCTATCTGACTGTTTTTTTGACATTCCCTTTAGCGCAGCGTAGGCGCGGCTTATAACCCGGGGCGGCTTATAGGTGAACAAAGTTTTGAAATATGCCATTCATTGAAGGTGCGGCTAATAACCCGGGGCGGCTTATAGTGCGGAAAATACGGTAGTTGTGATTTCCCTCTCTGCATGAAAGTTTAAAATGAGCATATATTAATGCAGTATGAACAAGAATGTTTTAATGTAGACACATAGAATCATCATACTGCTGTGATTATATGTATCGTGTTCATTCAAGGCTAAGGCAAAATATCGAGATATATATATCGTGTATAGCGATATGGCCTAAAAATATCGAGATATTAAAAAAAGTCCATATCGCCCAGCCCAACTTGCAACCTTAAGCTAACAGACAGCTTTTATCTCAAAACACTTACGTTCAGGTACTACTGTAGTTCCAATGTTTCCACACCACATTTCATCTTGCTTTCACAATATTTTTCATTTTAAAAATGGCAGCCCATTTGGGCGTTGCAACCTCTCTATTGAGCCTAATTTGTCATCAAAACGAATGTTGCAATATACCGCATAATACCTTTGTACTAATTGAAATCGTATATGCTTATATACACTCACCTCTGAGGAATCACTGGGGAAATGTAACCCCCCAAGATTCTGAACCCACTTGTAGGCATGGCCCAACTCCTCCACATAGTCAGCAAAAGACACAATCCTGCAGAATGACGTGATGCTTATGATGAATGGCGTCATTTTGCTAAATATAAGTTTTTCCTTAACAGTATGTCAGAAATAATGAAACTCTTACCCAACTTTATCAAATTGATAGCGGTTGGCTGGATTGGGTGTTTCTCTGCCATGATCGTTGGCATACAGACAGCTTAAAAGGGTATCGGATTTTACCAGCTCTCTGTTGAGTAGAGAAGTCATGATTAACACATTGGATGATAGCTCCGATCTAAGCACTTTTGCATGTACCCTGCGCTGATGGCTGTGGTGACGTCTGTGGATGCAGACACCTTAGCCTTGACGGTCATAATGTTGAGATTCATCAGGTAGTAGAAGAAAAGATGGAGGACGCTTCCATCTGTAACGACAATTTGGTTATTTGCACATTACTAGTTGTGGTGCTGCCGCTGTCCCACTGCTGCATCAGTGAAAAACAAGGGGTAGTTCTGATGCAGCCACAGGGGACACGTACTATGCTGATGGTCATGTTTCATGCTCCAATCACTGCAGTCATAGTGACCGTCATGACCTGTTGTCAACCACAAACACTGCCAGAGTGCAGCTGGCAGAAGACAATCAAGGCTGTAGAAGGCATGAGAGCTCAGCAAAAGGTGCCAATGAGAAATTGTGCACACAGCACCTTGAAATGCTGCAGACCCACAGAGATGAAAGCCCCCCTCTCTTCCCCCTTTAGGTAAGTAAAGCCTGCAATGCAGAGCTCACTATATTCCTTAAGTCACAAGCAGAGGAAACATGAGGCTCAATAAATTGCATAACTAAGCACAATGGATCTTGCTTGTTTTACCCATCAAACACATTACCTTACAATATGCCTGCAAGGGAGGAAACACGACAGATACTTTTTTAGAACGCTGCAAAGTCACTGGCAGTTTGTGTTTAGTGAATTTTCAGATGCCATTTTATGCTTGGCATTAAGGCTGCAAAATGTATAAAATTTTAATCATGATCACGGCTACCACAGTTAGATGGGGGTGATCATTAGCAAATTTAACGATTAAAAAAGCAGGCTACGCTGCATATCAAATTAAGCACTTTTTACAGCCCGCAGCAACAGAAAATAAAAAGCAGCTCATCTTGAAGCTCTGCAGAGCGACCGACTTGCAGGCCGGAATTAAACTTTTCCCTGGCTGCTGCAGTCGGTCGCCTCGTTTCACTTCCGTGAAGTCTAACTCGCATTGTGTTAAAGACCGCACCGCTGTTATGAGAAGGTGACAGGTGTGGATGCTTGCACAACACAGTGCTCTGCTTGTCTCCTTGGACTAACGGCCAGCCATTGTGCTAAATAGAATCTGGAGACACTTTTTCATTGATTGCCAACATTTCTCGCCGGTGTTCTGGCAGGACATGTTCCCCATTTAAATTCATGCACTCCTTGCATCTGTGCACATGTATGAATTTAAGGAATACAGAAATGTACTTGGACATTGAACGTCTCTTTCACGTGAGTTTACTGAATAACGCTATATGATTTTGTCATTTAATTTACATGTTTCCCATTACAAACAATCAAATGTAAGATTATGTCAAGCAGGGGTGTCCAATTGATGCCATGCGGGGCACCCGCCGAACAGGGCTGTCTTTTAAGGGCACCGAAAAACCCCCACCAAAAATTGATAAATATACAGTGGGTAAGGAAAGTATTCTGACCACTTAAATTTTTCACTCTTTGTGTTATTGCAGCTATTTGCTAAAATTCAAAAAGTTAATATTAGTTCTTATTAATGTACATTCAGCACCCCATTTTGACAGAAAAAAATGAAATGCAGACATTTTTAAAATTTTACTTTAAAAAAACCCTCAAAAATCACATGCACATAGGTATTCACAGCCTTTGCTCAGTACTTTGTTAACGCACCTTTGGCAACAATTACATCGTACTCAAAAAGACTTGAGTCAGGTACAACTGTAGCTAAAGTCATCATTTAATGAGAAACAAATCAAATGTGATTACTAATCATTAACAAAAACACAGATTTGGGGAACTGCACTTTTTTCTGGAATTGTGTCTGTCGTTCACAATCATTATGAAAGACATAACGACGGATGTATTTTTTTAATGCATTCTAATTAAAAAATACATGTAAACTAAAGTCCACTTACAGCGGAGCCAATGGGAAGCCCTCTATTCCCCCATAAAACCCAATAAATAACCATCCAAAAAGCGACAATACTCCATTTACATTTTGTGACTTGAATACCAACCAAGTATTAGTAACATTGTAATTGTAAGCGCTAACGCACACAGAATGTTTATCGCGGCGCCGTGATCGCTAGTGTGTGCGTCTATGTTAACATCCTTGAGTGGTCAGCGGTTTCCTTGCTTCCTTTGCTCGTAAAAGTTTATTCTAGACCATAAATCATGTCTCTCATCTGGATAGTAGAAGAATGAAGACATAGTCCAACAAGTTGGTACACTTTGACAGCCAATTTAGACCCGGTAATGGTGAGAACGACACAAAAAGACGCTGGGTTCCACCCTCCTTTTATTCGCGATGATTATGAGTCATTTTTCATCTAAAACGGGAATGTATGAACATCCTAGCACTCAGCATCCTAATAACAGCAGACATTGCACAGTAAGTGATATTTTATTATGTTTGTTAGCTCTCATAAAGTCTGCAGTGGCTATAAATCAGTGATGTCGTGAGGAAAAAAAGCAAACTTTGTGACGCGTTTTTTAAATTAATGCGCCGCATATGCTTAAAATGATCAAAATACATAAATATTACATGTTATTATAAATGTGCCTGTTACTACATTACATATATACTTACAGTAGGTATATAACACCTCAATGGAAGTGTTTGGGTGTTTTTTAAGGGCTTTTAAAGGCTGACGAGAGTGGCTCTCATAAGCTCCATTGTAAGCTGACTTTTGATCACATTTATTTAATAATTAGAATGCATAAAAAAGTGAAAAACATTTGTTCTTGTCTTAAATAAGGACTGTGAATTATAGGCAACATTTCCCAAAATATGCAGTTCCCCTTTAAGTATAAGGAATAAGGTTAATTGATAAGCATTGATATTATAATGAGTCCACGATGAATAATCATGAATAATGGTTGTGATTGATAGTCATTCAGCCATAGTCGTGCAGCCCTACATGGCATATCAAGCCAATAACAATGTAAAGTGTGTTACCTTTACACATCAGGTCAAGAGAGAGGGACAGTGGGTGCCTCTTCAGCATTTCTCGTCTTTTGTCATCAAGCTGGCCGCCAGCAGTTGGCCTTCTCCTCTTCTGTAAAATCAGTTGTTTATGATATTGCGGTAGGAAAAACAAATTTTTTCTAAACAATTTGTATCACATTACAGGTTAGGAAACAACTTAAATTATTTTAAGGCAATACATAGAAAATTAGGTTTCTGAGGTATGTGAGGCAGGTAGCATAAACAAATGAGAAAAAAATGCTTAGAACGTCCAATAAGTAAAAAAACGAGTGTGGATTTGATCAGAGTGTGGATGTGGAGAGGGAGTTTCTGGTTACAGCGAGTCAGCCATTCTAAGGAGGGTTACCAAAATCCCTCAGCTAGCACTCATTCTGATACAGGAAGCTATCACGTTTGCCTCGGTCATTCATTTGTCCAGTGTGTCTGTACCGTTTTTTCTTGCTCTTCCTCTGCGTCAGAGTCACTGTCATCATCTGCATGACAAAGAAAAAGGGTATCAGCAAAAAGACAACAAAGTAAACACAGTATATGTGTGCATGTACGTATGTATGTATGTGTGTATAACTATTATATGTCCTTACCCTGAGAATCCTCTGGTGGTTTAGACAGAGCCCTGGCCTCATCAACATCCCCACTGATTGACAAACTCAGGTGTTTGTCTAAATAAAAATATATAATCAACCAGTGGCCAATGATGCAAATTGCAGTAAATGGAGGTGGGCTCAACTCTCAGAACCTTGCTTACCACACGCCTGGCCGTATGCATTTGCTTGGACGAAAAGGACATAGAGGGGTGGCGGCAGATGCTGGGCAATCTCCGTTTGTTTCTGTGTTTGTTCGACAGGCATAGACAGGTAGTCTTGCACTGGGACAGAGGCCTACACAAGGAGAGTGAGCACAAATTACAATGCCATTCTGTTAAAAAAAATACACACCGCACAGGATCTTCTGTGCTAACTCTAATCAGTGTTTCCCACATATTGCCAATTTATTTGTAGTGGTGGGGGCATAGCTCGGATGGTGTCAATATGACATTGTATAATTTGCATAATTGCTGTAATGTATGTTTTTTTTTTTTTTTAAAGCAAACATTTTTCATAAATATACAGATGAAACTCAAATTAGAATAATGTGCAACATTTCACTCATGTCAGCAATTCAATTTCAAATGTGAAACAAATATGTGACATCAACTCATTACATGCAAAGTGGGATATCTCAAGCCTTTGTTACAATTTTGATGATCATGGCTTACAGGTTTTCATAAGCTGGAATCCATAATCATCAAAATGAATCAAAACAAAAGGAAAGTACATTAATATACACGTGAAGTGCACATATAGTACAGGCCAAAAGTTTGGACACACCTTCTCATTCACAACACAACTGATGGTCCCAACCCCATTGATAAAGCAAGAAATTCCACTAATCAACCCTGATAAGGCACACCTGTGATATGAAAACAATTTCTGTTGAAGTTAATCGAGAGAATGCCAAGAGTGTGCAAAGCAGTAATCAGAGCAAAGGGTGGCTATTTTGAAGAAACTAGAATGTAAAACATGTTTTCAGTTATTTTAAAATGTTTTATTAAGTACATAACTCCACGTGTTCATTCATAGTTGTGATGCCTTCAGTGACAATCTACAATGTAAATAGTCATGAAAATAAAGAAAACCCATTGAATGAGAAGGTGTGTCCAAACTTTTGGGCTGTACTGTACATGTAAGAATTGTGTTAAATCAACAATACAGCTTTGTATAAACTGAAAATAAGCAATGCAACCATACAGGATAAATGTTGGCTCTCATACAGCTAGCTTAATGCTAACGTACAATGGACCAGCTCATTGACTGGCTAACGAAAAGTAGCATTGCGATCATTTTAAAATGGTATAAATGTTTTAAAAATTAGATTTTAACGGAACAAAATTGCGATAAAACAACAAATGTATTTCTACTTAGAAGCATATAGCCACCAAACTCTGTAGAAACTAGTATTGACCGCTATCTTTATACTACCAAGCCAGTCTGCTGCTTTCTGCGGTTTTGTAGAACATGAGATGGCAGCACATATACCACTTGGAAGGTGACTTTTTACCTTCCTGTATTGCAAAATATAAAAACATATATACATACATTATATTCTTTAATGTGTGGTGGCCCTGAATGTACTTGTTCTGGCCTGCCAAAAATAAATTAATATATGGGAAACACTGCTAACTGCAGCTAGATGCTGACTTAAAATTTGGCAATACAGTTTATGACCTATAGAAAAACAAAAAGAAGATTGTTCATCCATCCATCCATTTTCTACCACTTGTCCCTTATCACTTAAAATTAAACATGTTAACTATTAAATCCTTCAAAATACAGGCATTGTCTAATTTTTTCCAAGTGACAAAAGGCAGGAAACAACTGTGAATACTACATCTTAAAATAACAGATTCACAGTAATTTAAAACCAATCCTACCTGCATGATGGCATTCAGACCAGGCTGCAAGCTCCTCAGATGTTCTTTCTTGACCTCAATACTCTTCTGGATCTTCTCCTTGGTTGCCTGAGACTCTTTGTATTGCTCCGCCAACCTGCATCAATCATTGCACTAACTTTCAGCATCTTGTTCATGTCCAAAAAACAACACGTATTAATAACCAAGCTGTGTTGCAGAGATGTTAGATTACCTTTTCCTCTGTTCAAGCTCCCAGTCTAATCGTGCCAGTGTCAGCTGGTGAGGATCATTTTTGGTGAGTTGTGGCCTGGAAATCTCCTGAGGTGCATCCTGGTAAAACTCTTCTTCGGTCACCAAGTCAATTTCCTCGTGTTTAGACCTAAATTAAAAAAAAAAAATACTGTTAAAGGAAGGCAAAATTACATTACGGATAACGGAAAACCAAGTAGTTTTTTTTATCTTGACTAGAGCTTTTAGGCCACAGGTGTCAAACTCAAGGTTCACTTCATTTTATGCGGCCCACGAAAGCATGACAAAATGTGCATCAATAAAGTACTTAATCTTTCTTACTAGATGTATATGTTTTTCCATTCTGACAGAAAAAATTTAACACTTTAAATTGCATATCTTTTAAACATGAATATAATCTGCTCATGCAACTGCATTACAATAAAACAATACAAGTACTTAAATATCTGATTGTCACCTTGACCTGTGATTTCAAAGCAAGTTATCCATCAATTTGTACATAAAAAACCGAATAATAAAAAACATTGGCAATTGTGTAATAATATTGTTAGTGCTGTCAAATGGTTATTTTTTGTATTCAGATTAATCAAACTTTTGAATTTGTATTAATCCAGATTAATCACAGGTTATTACTTGCTTGCATATTTTAAATAAACCTAAAAAAAAAAAAAAAAAGTATTTTGACACATGCAATGTTATTATCAAAATGTCATCCAGACGTTATTTGTTCATTCTTTACTTGAATGCACGTCATTTACTTGGTAACAGCTTGATCTTAAATTAGAGTGTATTTTGGAGTAAAATTTACCAGCGAGCACAACAGACAGCCTCTTCACTTATCTCTGCACTGATATATGCATTGACCTGATCACTGGCCATATAACAAACTGTGACGCCTTTCAGGTAACCATTTGCGGTCAAGGTCAAGGACCATTTACAGCCAAAATAAATTGCGTATTTACAGGTTAAAAATGTTGTGATTAATAACATGAGTTACCAAAAATTTACCATTTATCTCTTTTAAATGGTAAATTTTTGGTTGACTTTTTACTTATTTATTTCATACTCTTTTTGTGCCCCAGTGAGTATTTAATTATGCTTTTCCATCCTTTGTAACTGAGCTACTGTGTGTAACAATTTCCCTTGTGGATCATAAAAGTTTGTCTAAGTAAACATGTTATTTTTGCCAGCCCTAATTTATATACAGGTAAATTCGCTGTTCCAGGCTGCTCTCTAAATGCAGCCATAACTACAATGTGGACCTCATCGAAAAAGAGTTTGACACCCCTGCTTTAAGCACTCAAGTATATTTAGAGTGAAAGGGTGTTAATACTAACTTGAACTCCAAACATTTGCTTATTTCCTTCTGAAGATGCATAACTTCATACAAGAGATTCTGCAACTGGAGGTGCAGCACATCTACTTTCTGTTTGGCCTGTTGGACAAAAACAAAGCAAGGGACAAGGTATAATTTCAAAGACACTGCAAAACAACATTGAGCATAAAAATCCAGTGAATCAGAGCTCATGCTCAACAAGAACATAGTTCAATGTGCATTCCTTGAATCTGGTAAAAGTTTGGGATGTAAGGCAAGTACTTGCCCATCAACTTTTCCTATATTTACAGTACAAATACATTCTGACATGATATAAGACAGTTTACTGACTAAAACAAAAAATCTGCAGGAGTTACCTCATGGGTCTGGTCTCTGCCTTTCTTTAGCCGCATGTGAGCCAGTCGGTTAAGTTTTTTTAAAGTCAAAAAGTGGATGCAGCTCTGCAACCGTCTCCGTTCGACTTCAGCAGACTGCAGGAAAAAATCACAGGTTAATAACCTTTGCGGACGTAAACGCAAGCAATATAGTTGGCAACAAACTTAGACGTTACACGTTTTAAATACAGCGGTACCTCAACTTATGAGCACATTGTGTTCCATAACGGAGCTGGTCACTCAAAAATACTTGTCTCAAATAAGCCCCAGCCGTTGAAATGTATTTAAATCAATGCATTTCATTCTTGGCCCTCCCATAACAGAACTTTTTGATAAATATTGTTTGAGAAGCAATACGATAGCATGTACACACAACCACAGGAAGTTATGAAGAAATGTAATACAATTGTTTGGCATTAATTGTAGGAGTGTGTTACGAGCTGCTTCTCCGTCGTGTAACAATAGAAACTAGGAAATTGATCTTCATGTTGCTAACAGACATATTTGAGTGACGAACCGGACGGTATTAAGGCCCCGGTACAGTACTATTGCGGTAAATGTCAACAAAAAAAAAGATGCCATAATGTGTAAAATAAAGTGGCAAGAAAGTTTAGGATAAACACACGTACTGCAATTGAACACAAATATAATGCTCAAATGTTCTAAACATATTTATTACCACAAACATGTTTTTAAGTGCAAATAATTGTGCAAGAACATTTGTTTCAAGCAAATATTTAAAAAAAAAACCTTACAGCTGATTTCTTTACAGTGACAATGTAAACATCTACTGATGTTTAGCTTCGCTGGCTTCAAATATAATTTCTGAGTGATGGTTTATGAGGCGGCAACTTGTCCAAGGTGTACACTGCCTTCCACCCGAGTGCAGCTGGATAGGCTACAGCCCCTCAGATGTGAACAGGATTTTTTTGGGGTGATTTTCCTCCGTGCGCTGCGCAGTGACTGTGTCGCTCGAGACAAAAGTTGTTTCTTATCTCTGCCAAGGAGGTTATGTTTACAGCAGGGTTTATTTGTCTGTTTGTTGGCAACATAACTCAAACAGACGGAGTTTAATGACATTTTCCGGTAATGTCAAACACAACAATTCCTCTTACCTACTACGAACATTTACTTCCTGCTTACAGCGTTCCATGACCCCACTTTACTGCTCCTGCTCTGCGCAAAGGATTCTGGGAGATTTAGTTTATTTTCCAACCCAACAAAGGCTAAAGCGCCAGAAAAAAATTAACTCACCAAGTTTTCGTTTGATACCGTCACGGCAGTATTTTAAAGACTTTGAAATCAAAATACCGCGGTATCTACTATACCGTTACAGCCCTACTGAGTACCAAAGGTAACGTTCGACTGTCCATTTTGCTGAGTTAGGAGTGGACAGAACAAACCATGTCAAACACAGCATCCGCAGCTTCTCAATATTTGTATGGATAAGTATTTGTCGTTTGTGGCTTCATCTTGTGTAATGCAGACTGACAGTAACCAGGTAGGACATGTTTTTAATGGTTTGTATCCCTGATTCAGTTGTCCACTTCTTCTCCTTCGCACTAACTTTTTCAGTTGTGGTGGTGAAGCATGAAAAAAAGCAGAGAGACAGCTCGTATCTGAAATAACTTGTAAGCTCAGGTAACACTGAAAAACACTTAATTTTATGAGTAGGGTGCTAGTGATTCCACGTCTTTCAATCAGCTAAGTACACATAGGTCTCACCCCCTCTTTGGCTCCATTGGCTTTAAGCTCATGTATTTCATCCATTAGTTTGGCCAGACTTTCACATGATTCTTTATACTGGCGGAAGTCCTGCTCAGGGTTCCTGCTTTCAAACTCCACTTCTTCATTGTAAACACGTAAGTCCTGGAAACATAGAAACACACATAATTAAAAGGTACGCGTGTATTTTCCATTGGTTGGATCATCGCAGTGATAACTCGAGACCGTTTCAAGCTTGATCGCGCCATTGTGAGTAGCGACCAGACCGCTATTTTCAGAGTTCAACTGCGTTAGCGTTGTTTTCATCACCACTATACACCAATACTCCTAAGGTAGAACACATATCCTAGTTATCCAGAATATCAAAATTTTCGGATTGGACAATTACTCTGGCTACAAAGATTAAACAAAATTTGGCAAGTTTACATTGGACAAAGCTGCACTGCAAAAAATTGACGATTAATAAAATGTTAATTGGATTCCCTATTATAATAAAAGTCAATTGTGCTGGTACGTGGGCTTCATCTAGTGGTACGCCAAAGAAGTCTGTAAATATCTACTGGGTATGGAGTGTTATTGTTGAGGTTTGTGCTTTGCGTGAAATGTTACAGTGGCCAACAAATATTAAATATACTTGATCAATTAAAACATCTGCTTTGTTTTTAATGAATACCTAGGCCTACATTAGATTAGATTTGATAGTACTTTATTGATCCCCGAGGGGAAATTAGATTTTCAGCATAATCCCATTCAAGATCAGACATAACATTACAGGGAGACAGAAAAAGGATCGCCGACGGGTCAACCAGACAGTCCAGCGCCCCTTTCAAGAAAATAGGTGAGAAACAGGTATACGTGGGGGGGGTGGGGGGGTAAAAAAAAAATTCAGTCAAAGGCTGGACTCCAGAGCGGGTGTCCAGACTGACGCCAAGGAATAAAAACCTCATAGCCATAGCACACACACATTAATCAATAAAGCTCGCAACAGAGGGGTGAGGGGCCACGAAGGCCAGACACTACTGTAAGCGCCGCCGCTCCGTCCATTGCCCCAAGGGAAATAAGCAGTGGCAGAGGCGTGGGGGTGGTGTGTGTGTGTGTGTGTGTGTGTGTGTGTATGTGCATATGCCCATCGTTTAGGGTGAGTTGTTGTTGTGTCTATAGGACCGGAGTCGCTCTGCAGGCAGTGCAAGCAAAGTTCAACTCCGAGGTGTTGTTGTATTGTAGCGTCCTGGAAGAGTTAGTGCTGCAAGGGGTTCTGGGTATTTGTTCTGTTGTGTTTATGTTGTGTTACGGTGCGGATGTTCTCCCGAAATGTGTTTGTCATTCTTGTTTGGTGTGGGTTCACAGTGTGGCGCATATTTGAAACAGTGTTAAAGTTGTTTATATGGCCACCCTCAGTGTGACCTGTATGGCTGTTGACCAAGCATGCCTTGCATTCACTTGTGTGTGTGAAAAGCCGTAGGTGTTGTGATTGGGCCGGCACGCAAAGGCAGTGCCTTTAAGGTTTATTGGCGCTCTGTAGTTGTCCCTACGTCCGTGTACACAGCAGCGTTTTAAAAAGTCATACATTTTACTTTTTTAAACCGATACCGATAAATTTGAAACCGATACCGATAATTTTGAAACCGATACCGATCATTTCCGATTTTACATTTTTAAAGCATTTATCGGCCGATATTATCAGACATCCCTAGTCGACAATCCATCAAGCGGTGTGGCTTCAAAGTCATACTAAAACATTTTGACAGACTTTTGAGTGCCGTGTGTAATGTTCTTTATTTTCAATGGAACATTTGACGTTTTGGTGGAGCTTACTGGCGTTATGTTGCAGTCTACACATATCTCTTATGTGTGACTACCCTCTGCTGGTCACACTTATTACACCATGTATCAAATAAAATTGCTTCGAGGTCGGTAAGCACAACCAGAATTAGTAGGTTGTGAGTTCAAACCCCAGCGTATAACCCTTATCGGAACATCCTGATCCTAAGTGTATGTCTTACTACTCAGTGGCCTAGTGGTTAGTGTCCGCCCTGAGATCGGTAGGTGGTGAGTTCAAACCCCGGCCGAGTCATACCAACGACTATAAAAATGGGACCCATTACCTCCCTGCTTAGCACTCAGCATCAAGGGTTGGAATTGGGGGTTAAATCACCAAAAATGATTCCCGGGCACGGCACCATTGCTACCCACTGCTCCCCTCACCTCCCAGGGGGTGAACAAGGGGATGGGTCAAATGCAGGGGACACATTTCACCACACCTCGTGTGTGTGTGTGTGACAATCATTGGTACTTTAACTTTAACAGAATTAATTATTCCGTACATTAGGCGCACCAAGTTATAAGGGGCACTGTCGATTATTGAGAAAATGAAAGGATTTTAAGTGCGCCCTATAGTCCGAAAAATACGGTAGTTAAGTTTAACTTTCAATCAAAATGAGGCGATGACGACCTCTAGCATCTTTCAGGACAGACAATAGCTACTTTTTTACTGAAAGAGTAGGCAACACTGCTTTGCAATCCAGTTACCTGTTCTCCATCACCTCTGCCGCGCTTCACTTCAGTAGGTGCCGCTTCATTGCGAAGAACCTTCGATTTTCGCTTCTTCAACGGGTCTGCAGACATTGGTGGCTGGGGGGGAAATGGCGACACTATGTAAATCCAAACTATTATACGGCTTCAAGTAACTACAACATCTACTACTGAGAAGCGAAACATGTTTCTCTGCTAACAATGGAGCTAGCTACTAGCTCGACACGTTCGGTACGTTAGCTTTCGGCGTTTACCAATAATAGCCGAGCACCAATACATTCTGACACAGTTAAGACTTTCATAACATATCAACTGCATACCTTGGTGTCGTACTATAAGGTGGAATACTGCAAATGTACAACGTTCGTTAGTTTGAGTGCAGGTCAAAACGAGAGCGCCTGTCAGCGGACATGGACGGAAGCCGAGCTCTGCTAAAATTGTCTAAGCACAGTGTAAAAACAAACACTGCCACCTAGAGGAATGTACAGTCATTTTTGCAGGGCGAAAAATAGAAATTGCACCACGTAAACATTTGTATAAAATAATGTTATGAACTGGTTTATTACACTTGTTTTGGGGAACTTTAACAGTGCCATTCGTTTGGGCTGTAAACATTTTCGTTTGTGGCGTTACGGTATTAAGGTATTCTAGAATACGTTTTCTGACTGGCGACGTCATCCGTGTCAAAATCACCGCAGACCTGTTTGCGTTACGTTCGTGCTGCACACGGTGATAGTATTTGTTATAAACGTTTTATTATCTTGTCAAAACCTCCCCAAATGTCCCATTCGTCGGTGATGCCATTTTTGTCTATTATAGTTATAATGCTAGCTTTTATGTTATTAACGTGTTATTATACATCACAACGTGCATCCAACTATGTCAAAATCTCTCCCAAACTTGTCTTATTGGTTTGTGCTGCATTTTTTGTCCAACTATTACAGTTTTCATGTAACAGGGCTGGTTATTAATAACAACACACTAATAACATACAAACTTTAACATTTAGACAAAACCTTTTTGCAGAACAAACGATTTGGACAAGTTTGGGAGTTTTTGACAGGGTGAAAGGGGGGGGGGGGGGCTGGTTAAATCATAACACAATAACAAAAAATAATAGTTATACAAAAGACAGTTGCAGCACAAACAAATGGGACGTTTGGGGAAATTTTGACATGGTTGGGGGCTGTTATGAATAATAACACGTTAATAACATGTCTATAAAACACATATGAGACAAAAACTACAAGACAAATCTTTGCAGCACAATCGTTTGGGACAAGTTTGGGGAGGTTTTGACAAGATGGGGGCATTGTTTTTTAATATTTGCAATGATAAGGGGGACCAACTTCAGACAGGTATAGTTAACATCTACTGAATACTTTACCAAAGAATATAAATTGCAACTACCAAGCCAAAACACATGTACTGTATACAAAAACATTTATTCATAATTGTACTGAATTTTTAAAAGTGTACAAACATGATTGTGATTCTATTTGCTGGACTTCCACAAACATGAAAACATTTACTCTACTTTCTTTTTACATAATAGTTCAATATTCACGATCACTTAGCCATATCGATCAGACTCTGCAAAGATGTGGGAACCCACGTCTTTTCTCCTTGCACAAACACAACTCCTCTGTCTATGTAGATGACAATGCGTCCAAACGTGTACAGCTGTTTGCCTTCGTGGCGTTTGGCCACGAGAGGCATGAACACAATGTTGTTCTCCTCTGCCTTGGTCTGGATGAGATCTTTGAAGTTTGTGGGTACGGTAGCGCCGGCCACCCTGTGAGTGACACTCTCAGCATCCCTGCGCTCTTGCATGGCCTCGTAGTGAAAGTCCTTTCTTCTCTCGGTCTGAGTGAGATATGCAATGTTCTCTCTCGCACCGGGTTGCATGTATCCACCTACGCAAAGAGAATACGTTGAAATAAGTTGTGTCACTTATAACCGTAAATAATGAAGCAATATTATTGTGTCACAGTATCATTTCATAAATGCTGAGACCCACCCATGCCTGAAGAAACGGCGCGGTTCATAATGTCCAAGGCTTCATTGAACTTCTCTTTTATGACTGACTGTAACAACAAGACATCGCTGAACATGCCCTTCCAACCGAGGTACCATTTGGTGATTTCCTCATAGTTAGGACTGTTGCTCAACCACGAACACAGGACCTATCAGAAACAGACAAAACAATGTCAACTATAACAAATTATTGGATTGCCCTAACTTAACAGTGTTTTGAGATAAGAGCGGTCTCTCGCCTAATTGTTAAGTTCCAAGCAAAAATTTGAGTAACAAGCATCCCCGCCATTAGTTGGTATACCAAATGTCACAGTGAACGCTGTGAGATCTGATCAAAACACCTGGTGTTACTCACTAGCTTTAGTTTATATCTATGCATTGTCATAACTTTGTTTTTCCAACCAGGGGAAAGAGAGAGTGCGTATGAAGGACAGTGCTGAAAAGAAGTGGATGATATTCATTAAATTAAAGAAAAAAATACAATGGAACCTCCATTTACAAACCCTCTATTTGCAGAACTTTTCGTTTTGTGAACTTTTTTAAAGCGCCTTTTTGATATGCTTCTGTGTGCACACACACGACCCCTCCCCGTGACCCATCCCTTTCCCTCTCTTCTGGCTCTTTTATCTCCTTTGTGAGCTACTCCTTTGCCGATGTGTACTGTATGTGGATTTAACGTTTTTAAGCAATAAGGTTGTTTTTGTGATTGTTTTTTTTTTTTTAAACATTTGTTTATTGGATATTTGACATATACAGTCCAGAAATACAATTATACACATGTCAAAAGTTCTTTTTTTTCTCCCCCAAACAAGTAACCCACAAAAATTATATATAAAATAAAAAAACATGCATCAGTCAAATAAGTACGGGCAAATATTGACATGAAGCCACAGACAACTGCACTCCTGAATGTCGCCAACATGGTGCAGCAATACACAAAAGCAGACAAGGGGCTCATCAATTATCTACCTTTCAATTACTTTTCAATCGGGGTTAAATTTGGATCAGTCTCTTATACATATTTTGAGAAACCACCCCATACTTCCTGAGACTTCACAGAACAACCGTTAAATGTCTGCCTAATTTTCTCCAGTTTGGGTTTTTGTGATTTCTGATAGTTTGTGAGTGTAACAAAGGGACTTCCCTGTGTGTGCATGTGTTGGCAGAGCATTCAGCACAGTTCAGCTTGTCAGTGTTTTTGTTTTAGCTTGTTAATAAAGAGAGAGTTAATTCATCACCTCCTTGTTATGTTTGTTTGATATACAGTACTGTATAGCACTTTATATTGTGTTCAAAGTGTATATACCTTCACTAAAATAGGGACTTTTGTCAAGGCTGGAATCCATTATTCATATTTACATGGTTTCCTATGGTGAAATTTGCTTCATTATACATTTCGATTTACAAACCCTCTTCAAGAACCTATTAGGTTCGTAAATCGAGGTTCCACTCTGATCAAAAACTTGACAGAGTGTGTCTTCAACTTGGTGAAACAGTTGAAGTGTATCACTGCAAGCCTGCACCATACTGAAGGAAAGTCAGGAATGTTAAAATAATATCTAAATGGCTGACATTTATCCATGAAAATATGAAAAAGCTGCTGATGAATTGTTTGACGGCGAAGCAGCTACCGATACTGTAGAATTCCACTCTCTAAAGTAAATGCTGTACATTATTATTACATTACTTCATAAAACTACTATGGTTGTTTGTAGTGCATTTTATTGTATTGTTTTCGTACAATATTTCTTCTCTAAAAGTTAATTTTTGAAAGGCATGTTTCATGTTAAAATTGGGCTGTTTTGGTGGGGCCAAGCACCAATTAAATTAATTTGAATGGGACATACACGTGTTTTGAGTTAAGAGCGCCATTTTAGAACCAATTTAGCTCATAAAATGCACTGTACAACTCTATATCAATGTTAATCCCTGAAGAAAAAGCCAATCCATACAGTACATGTCTCTTTATGATTACGTTTCCTTACCTGCAGCCACTTTGGAAAGAAGTTTTTGTCCAGCAGAGACACCAGGCTAGAGGGGGACAGCATGCCCTCCCAGTCCATGACCCAATTAAAGGGATCCATCTGCTGCTGGTGAGGGTTGATGACCAGCTCTTCCAGACACAAAGCTGTGAGAGAAAACAGACACTATCACATATGAAGGCAAAAAAAAGAAGAAGTATATTTGATAACATTATAGCTGAAGGTATACCTAGTTTAGGGATGATGTTTTTCACCATAAAGGCCTCCCAAGCTCCTGGAGTGAAAACATCTTTCCAGGGTTGCAGGATGAGGCGTGCAGAGGCATCGCTGGGATGCCACCGTTGCAATGCATTAGCAAGTTTGCTCCTGATTGGCGGGTACAGAGGCTCGAGGCGTGATTGGAGCAGAGGTAGCCAAGGGTGGATCCAGGAGTGGATGGGAACTGTGTCTGTTAAAGGATTCCAACTGTCCACCTATGAATCATAAAACATAGTTTAGAGGTGGCACACCCACTTATTGTAGATAGGCACCACTTTTAAAGGTTGCAATTAAGGATGGGCTATATGGCTTAAAATCTGTATTGCGATATATATTGCAGTCTCCTGCCATAGCAATATATATCACAATATATATTATTTGGTATCTAAATGATAATAGAACCATTTCAAAACAGGTTGCAAAGACTGAATTTGGCTGCTGATGTAACATAATACATCATTTACAGTTATATTATTTTGTCAAAACTATTAATCTACTTGTTAATTTACTGTTAATAGATGGTTACTTTCTGTTGTAAAATGATTCTATCTACACTTCTGTTAAAATTTAAATTTTGCATTTTATTTTTCTGTTGTTTGGAAACGTTACATTAGTTTTGGGCAATACTACAAATCTGAGTATCGATCCAATACCAAATTTGTATTATCACCCAAAAACTAACGTTAAGTTTCCGAACAACACAAGAATAAGAGTACATGTGCTTCAAATTTTCAGGCTCATTGAATGACAACATTTTTGGTCACAATTATAATCGGACAAAAACACAGGATGGGGGTGTAAATATATCAATTACATATTCAAATATTTACTTCTATTAGCTTCACTTTGGTTTTTGCCCTCATTTCCTAAGTTGGTCAACAACAAAAAGATGACGAAAGATTTTTTTAATAATAAAAAATATCGATCTAACCACTGTAGTACATACTGATGCCAGGGTTTCCCCTAGACTGCCAAGATGCCTGTGGCGGTGGGGGCGTGGTCACACGACATCATCGAATACTTTGCCTCATCTGCTATGATAAGATTTTCTTAAAAAAAAAATCAGTAGTGTTTTTTACAATTGACTCTCCTTAGATATATCCTGCTTCTAAATGTGTTTTAACAACTGTGCAACACTTTGTGAAACCTTTGTTTATTAAAATGTTCTATATAAATAAAGTCGATTGGATTGGATAAAAAGGCTAAAAAAAGTATACATTAGAGATGCGCGGATAGGCAATTATTTCATCCGCAACCGCATCAGAAAGTCGTCAACCATCCGCAATCCACCCGATCTAACATTTGATCAGAACCGCATCCGCCCGCCATCCGCCCGCACCCGCCCGTTGTTATATATCTAATATAGACGATGCAAGGCATTAGTGAGGTTATAAAGCTTTTGCCTGTTAAAGAAAAGAGACTGATCCAATGCAGCATTCGCGTGCCACGCTGTCACGACCCAGACGCACACCAGTGCGCAATCATATGGGAGCCGCGCTGAGCGCACCTCCAAGTGCGTCTCGCTGCCGGCGACGGCCGGGTATATGGGCCCGACGCTCCAGCGCCATCCATTTTCAGGGCTAGTTGATTCGGCAGGTGGGTTGTTACACACTCCTTAGCGGGTTCCAACTTCCATGGCCACCGTCCTAGCTGCTGTCTATATCAACCAGGGTGAGCCCCACCCCTTTCGTGAGCGCACTGCGCGCGGAGTGACCCCTGTTACGCGCCCCCGGCAACAGGGGTGGCGGGCAGGTAAGCTGCGCGGGCGGAGCGTGACACCGGCCGCGGCGAAGGCGGACGAGGCGGGGTGTCGGTGCGGTGGGCGCGGTGGTGACCCTGGACGTGCGTCGGGCCCTTCTCGCGGATCGCCTCAGCTACGGCTCCCGGTGGGGCCCTCTCGGGGGGAGGGGCCTCGGTACCGGACCCCGGCGAGGCGTCGGGGGCCTTCTCCGCTCCGTAAAAGTGTCCATCTCTTTTTTTTTTTTTCTTCTGTTGTGGCATATGCAGCAGGTGCCTGCTCGTTTTTCGTATGTGGTAACAACATTTAACTATGTATATATATTTCCCAATTGGTTTAACTGCCACCCGCCTGAATCTATTTAAAATCTAATTTTTTTAAATTTCAATCGCCCGACCCGACCTGACCCGACCCGCTGATAAAATCAAATTTTTTAAAATTTCATCCGCCCGATTCGCGGATAATCCGCAGACTCCGCGGTTGTGCCCGCAAACCGCGCATCTCTAGTATACATACATTTAAAAACAAATCTGTTATTATTAATTAGGATTAAGATATGTTTTTGCCATATTTTCAATTGTTGTTGCTTATTGTACACTGTACTTAGATAATTTTTCAAATGTCAATCTAGAGACTTTTAATGACTTTTTTTTATTTTTATTAAAAACTATTAGCAACAAATATAATCTTCTTCTGCTGTTATTATAAAATGTAGTCGTGTTTAGACACTCTTAACTTCTGTCCCTCAAAGTCCCTGACAAAAGAGGCGAGCTAAAGCAAGCATGACGCCACACTTGCTTCGCACTGCTCCAGTTGAACTTTCTCTTCTTAAAAGCCGCCATTGTCCTCCTAATTTTTGCACATTTTGTAGATCGCTGTCCAGGGTTATATTGGAAACCTGTTGGAATTGTGCCATTTGTTGTCATTAGATTGGTAATAAAAGTTAATAGCGTTGGACGTTGTGTAATTTATTTTGGGGGCTACAATGTATTATATTGATTTAATTTGCTTTCAAGTAAAAAAATATATATATATTTTCAAGGTGTGGCGGTAATAAAAATGCAGTGGCGGTCCGCAACATTCATTTATATTAAGGGGAAACCCTGGATGCTATATTTGGTATCGAAACTGTCGATATGTGTATATATCGGTCCATAATCGTTTATATTCAAGAGTTCTAGCGTGCCATTAAAATATCCTCCTATAATGTGTATTGTAGCATGTTTAGCTATTCTCAACCTGCCGTCATAATGATACTTGTACGGAGGTTTGGATTGCTGATTTAGAAGTGGCTTTGCACTGTGGAAAGACATTAGCTGCTAGCGAGAATGCACGTTCGTTCGCTTGTCGCTGTCAAATTTGTGGGACACATGTAGAATGTAAATTTGCTCAAAAAGTACTTCTACACAAATTGAAATCTTGCCTAGGTTATTTTTTTAAATAACAAATAAATAGACACACTGTTAGAAAACCCACTATTTTGCATGTGTTGTGTTTATTATGGTTCACTGATAGTGTTTTATTCGTAGTATTTTTCTGTTTTAATGGCTAAGCTTTTATTGTTTTTAATATTGTTTGTAATGTAGCACTTTATTTAAAAGAAAAGTGTGTAACAAATAAAATCTATAAATAAAAAGAACATCTGGTAGGCATTGTGGCATCCTACTCTGTTCAGCGGTCCGTGAACGCAGCGTAAAAACACCCCTGTCTCGTATTCTGAGTATAGAACGATCACTCTGTTCTAAGAGAGCACAGCTTGTAAATTCAATATGCACAATTGAATAGCTTTGTTTAGATTGGTGGATGCCGCTTCTTAATGGGTATTTCGTTTGAATGTAAGCATATTAGCTAGCGAGCTGGCGCCAGTCAGTCCATGAGTTAATCAAAGTGCAGGTATCAGTGCCAGGTTTTCTTTGATTTTTATCTAAAACTATAATAATACTATATATAATTGATATCGTCTGTATCGCGCAACCCTAGATGCAATGCGAAATTATCACCATTTAACATAAAATATATGAATATGCTTGCCTCTCGCTGTAGACGAGGTAAAATAAGCTGCTCAAGAAGGTGATCCGAGATCCAAGCAGGAAGAAGAGGAGACCATATTTCCACACAGTCCACCATTGGCGCCACCGTGCGAGGCTGCCAGCCTGACACAGAGGATCGCATCACTGGGATCCAAACCTCCCACAGCAGTCTTGAAGAAAAAAATGCATTAAATCTGAATTATTATTCTGAAATTTGGATTACTAATGATTAATCACAAATTCACAATAATTAAAATTTGCTTAAGAAATGACCCCTGTTTGTACACAAATACAATTTTGTTGTCAGATTGTCATCCAGGAAAGTTTTTAAATGTTTTACTTGAGTGCGTGTCATTCATTTTCACAAAACTTGGTAACAGTTTTATCTAAGGTTTCTTTCAGGCTATATTTTGGAGTGAATTTTGCCAGTGAGCACACCAGTCTGAGTCTCCTCACTCATTTTTGACTACTTTTACACTTCAGGTCAAAGTGGCCCAATAGCCAATACTGATTTTTTTAATGTGATTCTTTATCAGATGACTGTTTTACACTGCAAGTAAAATGTGATCTTTATCAGACTCCAGTATAAACGCACACAGGCACCAATGTGGCCCCAATGGGGCCTCGACTGCCAGGCGCAGTTCGACAAAGTGAAAACAGAGGAAGTTGACCGGATTCCGTAAATGAACAAGGAAGTCGCAACTACTATTACAAAATAAAATACAAGTCGCCACACCTTAAAAATGAGTGGGATTATATATATATATATATATATATATATATATATATATATATGTATATATATATATATATATATATATATATATATATATATATATATATATATATATATATATATATATATATATATATATAAGGTGTAATATATTTGGGAGGGATCTATTCTTTTTATGGCTGATTTCCGTGTCGAGAAGACACGGACATCAGTGTGGCTCTATGTTAGCTATATTTTTCAACAACTTACACAATGTACGTAACAATGTAAGTAAATACGCCACAGCATCAATTCTGGTCCATGAACAATTATTATTTCTTCGGAATCAAAATATATATTCATACATCACAAATAGCATATTTGTTGCTACATTCATACATCACAAATAGCATATTTGTTGCGCACTATTGACTAAGGAAGCACCGAAAATTGAGCCGCCAAAAAGACTTTGCTTACTGAGAGCGGATGTTGTTATCTACTTCTGCTGCCGGGCTGCGTCTTTCCACGCACACACGAATGACATAGCTCGCCCAAAGCTGACAAAATTGCACTGCCGTTTAGACTGAAGTCACATTTAGATCAGATTCCAATCGGATTCAGACTACCTCCTGATGTGGCCTGATGCTAATGTTAAAAGAACAGATTTGAAGCACTTTTGAAATACGAACTGCCAGGGCAAAATAAATCAGATTTGCTGTGTGGTGTAAACGGGGCCGGAGACATATGCATTCACCGTTAGGAGTGTAGAATTTTTTTAATTTTTTTTCCGAATGAATCACGATTCCAATTTGTAACGATTCTTAATTGATTTAAAAAAAAAATAAATCCTAAATCTTTTTTTTCTCTTAACCTGTCCTGTCCAACCACTCAGGTAAATCATAATGTTGATGTAGATGCCCATAAAGACTGCTGTACAGATTTATTTTACAAAAAATAAGTGCTGGATACTTCTCTTGTTGCCTTATTTGTATTTGACTTTATTAAATGTTTGGATAGAAATGTATTTAACAAAACCAGTTTTCCTTTAAGTAATACAGACTCTTATCAGAGCTGTTTATCTATTTTATGGGGGAATCACAGAAATGGCCCCCAATGTTATTAAAAAAGTATTTATTTTGAATCAAGAATCGTTTTGAATCGAGAATTGATTCTGAATCGAATCGAATGGTGTGGTGCCCCAAAGACTCACAGCCCTACTGACCGTATAGTGGTTGAGGAAAAAGAGCTTGTAAGGGCAAAATAAATTGAATGATTAATCTAAGTGTGTCCATGATTACTGTATTTTTCGGTCTATAAGGCGCACTTTAAATCCTTTAATTTTCTCAAAAATCGACTGTGTGCCTTATAACCCGGTGCGCCTAATGTACGGAATAATTTTGGTTGTGCATACTGACCTCGAAGCTATTTTATTTGGTACATAGTGTGACCAGTAGATGGCAGTCACACGTAAGAGATATGTGTAAACTGCAATATGACGCCAGTAAACAACACCAAAACTTTAAATCTTCAATTGAGAATATAGAACATTACACACGGCGCTCAAAAATCTGTCAAAATGTTTTAGTATGACTTTGGTAAGCTATGAAGCTGCACCGATTGATGGATTGTCAGCTACCGTAGTCAGACGTACTGTGCTTCAACATACGAGTGTGTGTATAAGGACCGCAAAATGGCACCCATTAGCAAACATATTATCTGGCGTTTTGTTTCGCTAAACCTACTTGTCTTACTTTCTGAAGTGTATTTGGGATCTGCATAAGTCCTGAAAATGTGCACGCATCCGCCTTTATAGTCGTGCCGATGAAGTAGTCAATAAGCTTTTTGTTTTTCCTCTATCGTCTTGTTATACGGTATTCATCGTCCGCTGTTGCCATTTCTAATATAAAGTAGCGTATAGTTCTAACTTATATCTGTTAGTAGACTCGCTATGAAAGCACTAAAAACCACCAGTGTAGTGGGTTTTTGACGTAATTCACCCACGAAACTTTAGTTATTAGAGAGTTCCGGTCCGACGGTTTTTCACGGGACACATTTCCGGCTTTGTTATTGCACTAGTGAGGAGGTGCTGCTCCGTTATTGATTTGAGTAATGTCTGAATGTCATTAAAACACTTAGGTCCATCTTTTGACACCACTCCGACTCCCGTCCTTGCACGCTACACCGCTACAACAAAGGCGACGGGGAGAAGATGCTGCCGAAGTGGAGCCACGTAAATAAGAACAGCCACAAAACGGCGCATCCTGAAGCGACTGTCAGAAAGCGACTTGAAGATGATCTGTAAAACATAATCTATGCAACATTTTGACCAAAGAACCACCATTACATGTTATGTAGACCACAAGGAAGTGTTTTCAATTTAGAAAAAAAAATCATAATATAACCCCTTTAATGCGCCTTATAACCTGGTGCGCCTTTTGTATAAAAATAGACTTGAAGAGACCCGCTCATCGGCAGTGCGCCTTATAATCCGGTGTGCCCTATGGTCCGGAAAATACTGTAATGCGATAATTTTTTTGTGATCAATCACATGAGTTAAAGGGTTCATGTATTTCTCTAAATTTAATACACTTCCTTGTGGTCTACATAACATTTAATGGTGGTTTTTTTGTTCAAAATTTTGCATAGATGATGTTGTACAGACCATTTTAGAGCTGCTTTCTGGCCGTCCCTTCAAAATGCGCCGTTTTGTGGGCAGTCTTATTGATGTGCCTCCACTTCGACTACGTCTTCTCCTCGTCATCTTTGTTGAAGTTCTTAGCCCTTCCGTAGCGAGTCTACAGACAGATATAAAGTGAGAACTATATGCTAATTTATATTAGGAAAGGGCAACAGCGGAGGATGAGCCAGTTTGCCCCACAACAAAAAGATAGCAAAAAAAAAAAGGGAGCTTATTGACTACAGTGTGGACTATATTGGTGGACGAGTGCAAGACTCTCTGCGTACATTTATACCATATGTGGCTAATCCGGTGACAGTTTTCCCAACTAGTGACATCACAGGTTGTGCAAATTCCAAACGGACCATTTGGAGAAAGTATGAAGGAAGGCAAAATTGTTTATAAAAAAATACCTCCATAATGCCTCCACGGTTTGATTTAAAAATTTTCGGGACTTATGCAGAGCCCAAATACACAACAGTAGGTACCAATAGGTAAGGCAAGTTGGTTTTGCCTAATAGAGCCCCTTTAACTTGTTCATTTTAACAGCCCCACATAAAATATATTGGGCTTTTTCATCCGTTTTTACCTGTGGTATGGGTCCATGTTTGAATCATGGCCACCAGTATTCAGGTTTCTAGATTCAAGAATTGCCCTCCACTGACCAACCTCTTCAAGACCATAAGAACTGTCCTGAAAAAAACAAAAAAAGAAAGAGGCAATGTGACTTACTTACGCAAAACTACAAGAAGTAGAAACACCTGCAGGAACATACCTTTAATGGATTCCAGGAGAAAAGTTTCTCTTTGAGTAGAGGATGAATGACAGCTGCTGCCAAATCAGCCAAACCCATCGTCTTGTATTCTTCATAATAGTCTGTCTGCAAAGTCTCAAAGATGCGGGCGCACTCCTGATGAAAGACAAAATGTGATTTTAATAACAAAGCAGTCGGAAACTCATTAATTGTCACTGTGTCTTGCATAAACACACAAACAAAGCTAAAGACAAAAAAAGGGACCTGTAAAGTGAGTCCCTCCCCTGGTGCCGTCTCTCCACACGGGAAACGGTCCACCAAGGCCAACACAGCCTCCATTTTGCTGATGGCATCTTGCTCTTCCTCTAGTCGACTCTGTAGTGCCTTAGACTCGTGGCTCAGCGACACAACCACGTCTTTTTCATGCTGGAGGCGGCGGGCAGACTATGAAGTTGATCACAAACACAGAGCAGATTATTTAGTGCGCGATGGAGAAAAACATTTGTAATGACTGATAAACAGTCAGTACAAAGTACACTTTTGGTACACTTGAGCAATTCAATGAGACAGGATACAAGAGCAGTATCACTGGGAACCCTGTTTTGCGATGACGGCCAAAATTTAGAAACATCTTAAAACAGCACAGTTTTTTTTACATACAATACAGGACGACGATTATGGCAAAAAAAATTATCACGATTATTTTTGATTGCTATTGAAAACACGAGTAACACCATGATTATTCATTAATTTGAAAACATGAGTATGCATTGTACTCAACATTAAATATAATTTAAACGAACTGGGTATAAATTAATAACAAATAAACAACAACAAATAAAATAATAATTGTAACAACATACATTAAAATAATAACAATGTTCTGTTACAACTAAAAGTTGTAAACTCTTGTTGTTGAAATGTGTTGTGCTTAAATAAGCTTGTTATGTAATTAACATTACATGTGTATTTGTCGCCATCATGTGGTCAGGGCAGTTACTACATCATTGAGAAGTGTGTATTTTGAATCAAACTTTATTGACCGGAAGTTGCATAAGCCAAGCAGAGAAATCTACGATGCCAGCACGTACTTTATGGTGGTTATTTTCGAAGAAATACTGCATATATCTTTTGTTTAAGGTTGCATCGCCGGTATGTATCATAAGTTGAACTTTGAAACTTGGTTTTTGTCTAAAATATTTCGAGCTAAATTTATGATTTTTGATGTATGATCTTTGCCATACTCATTAGCAATAATTTGCGATGTCATCTAAGATGGCATCGTAGTACAAATTCACTTTGTTTACCTTCTCATGCCTTTTAAGGTAGCATTACAGTATATATATGATACATTTGCACAACATATGAATATATTGACTGTATTGTTTGTCTTTTTAGTTTCACCCTTTTGAATGTCAATAAACCTGCTGACAACGCTCATCGGTCTCCAGAGTCGTGACGTAAGAAAGGTGTTAAACAGCCCTTGCATCAGACATGCACCCCTAACGGCACAAACAATATGAACGTTTTTCCATAGAAATGTTTTTAAATCTCCTTTTTATCTTTATTTCACAACTATAGAGAGTGTTTCTGCGTCGTAAATACAATTTTATAAAATCAATCAATTAATCAAAATGTATTTATGTAGCCCTTAATCACAAGTGTCTCAAAACCGACAAATGTTTGTTAAGTAAATGCTAAAATCCTTACATTTATTGGTGCAATACAACTTTGGACAATTTTGAACAGTATTTTAAGTCAAAGCATACTAATTTTGTAAATGTATCAATAGGTGCTTTAAGTACATTATGCTTATCTAAAGTACTTTTTTGAAACTTTATTTTGTTTGTAGTCAGACAGGATGTTGTGCACAGCGCTGTTATTGTAAAGTCGGGAAGTGTGCTGCCGTTTGGGATTTAAGCTGACAACTTTAGGCTTTTTAAATAAATTTAAAAAACAGAGAGGCTCTCAAGTTGCGACTGCTGTTCTGTTTGTACATTGATCTTACAAACACCGTTTCCATATGAGTTGGGAAATTGTGTTAGATGTAAATATAAACGGAATACAATGATTTGCAAATCATTTTCAACCCATATTCAGTTGAATATGCTACAAAGACAACATATTTGATGTTCAAATTGATAAACTTTTTTTTGTGTGCAAATAATCATTAACTTTAGAATTTGATGCCAGCAACACGTGACAAAGAAGTTGGGAAAGGTGGCAATTAATACTGATAAAGTTGAGGAATGCTCATCAAACACTTATTTGGAACATCCCACAGGTGAACAGGCAAATTGGGAACAGGTGGGTGCCATGATAGGGTATAAAAGTAGATTTCATGAAATGCTCAGTCATTCCCAAACAAGGATGGGGCGAGGGTCACCACTTTGTCAACAAATGCGTGAGCAAATTGTTGAACAGTTTAAGAAAAACCTTTCTCAACCAGCTATTGCAAGGAATTTCGGGATTTCACCATCTACGGTCAGTAATATCATCAAAGGGTTCAGAGAATCTGGAGAAATCACTGCACGTAAGCAGCTAAGCCCGTGACCTTCGATCCCTCAGGCTGTACTGCATCAACAAGCGACATCAGTGTGTAAAGGATATCACCACATGGGCTCAGGAACACTTCAGAAACCCACTGTCAGTAACTACAGTTGGTCGATACATCTGCAAGTGCAAGTTAAAACTCTCCTATGCAAGGCGAAAACCGTTTATCAACAACACCCAGAAACGCCGTCGGCTTCGCTGGGCCTGAGCTCATCTAAGATGTGCTGATACAAAGTGGAAAAGTGTTCTGTGGTCTGACGAGTCCACATTTCAAATTGTTTTTGGAAACTGTGGACGTTGTGTCCTAAGGACCAAAAAGGAAAAGAACCATCCGGATTGTTATAGGCGCAAAGTTGAAAAGCCAGCATCTGTGATGGTATGGGGGTGTATTAGTGCCCAAGTCATGGGTAACTTACACATCTGTGAAGGCGCCATTAATGCTGAAAGGTACATACAGGTTTTGGAGCAACATATGTTGACATCCAAGCAACGTTACCATGGACGCCCCTGCTTATTTCAGTAGGACAATGCCAAGACACGTGTTACATCAACGTGGCTTCATACTAAAAGAGTGCGGGTACTAGACTGGCCTGCCTGTAGTCCAGACCTGTCTCCCATTGAAAATGTGTGGCGCATTATGAAGCCTAAAATACCACAACGGAGACCCCCGGACTGTTGAACAACTTAAGCTGTACATCAAGCAAGAATGGGAAATAATTCCACCTGAGAAGCTTAAAAAATGTGTCTCCTCAGTTCCCAAACTTTACTGAGTGTTGTTAAAAGGAAAGGCCATGTAACACAGTGGTGAACATGCCCTTTCCCAACTACTTTGGCACGTGTTGCAGCCATGAAATTCTAAGTTAATTATTATTTGCACAAAAAAAAAAAAAGTTTATGAGTTTGAACATCAAATATCTTGTCTTTGTAGTACATTCAATTGAATATGGGTTGAAAAGGATTTGCAAATCATTGTATTCCCTTTGTATTTACATCTAACACAATTTCCCAACTCATATGGAAACGGGGTTTGTACTTTGATGATGTCGTTCACAACAACAAGAGCAGATGAGATGTGTTGTGGGTGTATGGATTGTTCTTGGTGGCATTAGTGGCCGTCTCGACATTGTTAAGTTCCGGACGGCGCGGTTGAGTGTTTCGGGGATGAGTGAGTGGTCCCGTACACATTATTTTCCCAAAGAAATGTTTCTTCTCCTCACAATGACACTGACTTATGTTAATTTCTCTGATATCATGCGTTTTTCAGCGGATTCTGTTTTAATGATCGATTCTGTAATTCTGTCCTTGGTTACGTTAACACAGAAATCATATGGTCGTACTTTTTTTGTTGAGTTTAGTGAATATTGATCAGGCATACTAGCACTGCGTCAAATTAAAACTAACAACTGGAGGTGAGAATCTTTGGGCACCTCACGATTCGATTACGATTCAGGAGCTACGATTCGATTAAAAATCGATTATTGATGCATCTTTAGTTTATGTATATTGATGCAGTATTACATCTATTTTTGTTTCACTAAATAAGCATATATCAGTTTATCAAAAAAAAAAAGGGATAAAAAAACAGTTAAATTAATTCCCACATTTATTAAATTAATGAAAATGTCTGCAAAACTGCACCATCTGTGCCAGATAGTACAGGAGATGGTCAGATCTCCCGGTGAGGTGGCTCGCTGCAGCCAGACAAATTTTAGAACTGTCTGCATTACATTATTTACAATAAATAAATCGATTTTTGATTATTGACGTTTACTAATCGATTCGATAATCTTTCATGTCCGAATTGCGATGTGTCTAAAAATTTATTATTTCCCCCACCTCTACTAGCAACCCTGTTGAGATCCCAACCTCTAGTAGACTTGGCCTTTTTTTCCACCTATACACTCACTCATTCGTTTTACCATTACAAGCTCAAGAATTTGTATGCACGTTGCACGGCCCATTAATACTTTTTATTCAATTATAATATTTTTATGTTGCCAAATTCAAAATACAAATTTGATTAATTGTCCAGCCCTAATACAGTATACATTTTACTGTATCCCATTAGGTTGTAAGTACCTACTAGCGATGTCCCAATCATCAAATCAGATCAGGGCCAATATTTGACTTTTTTAACTGATCAGCTGATGAGCTGCTAAGCCTTGCCGCAGCTATGTCCCAGTGTTTACATGGCTAAAGATTGTTGTGAAAAACTCCTTGAAAAGAGATGCATACTCAGAGACTTAATTACATTTCCATATTCCTTGTTACACACATGCAGGAGATTTGTGAATTCCAGGAGGGTACGTTGCGTGTCTTGCCACTGCTCAAATTTGAAAGCAAGCTGCAACGAACATGTCGTCTATCCACAGTGGGATATCTGCCCCACCATGGCAGAAAATAAAACAATGTTCCTTTCCCGAATCAATATCACAGGAGGACTAGAGGAAATTGAGTGGCTAAGCATGCTACACACACACACACAACGAGCAGGACGACAAAACGACCGTTAAAGCTTTCATGTAAAGTATCCAGATGTCTGTACAATCGATACTTGTATCGTATCAACATATAAACAATACTAAAGATTGATATTGATCTTGTTCTACATATTATTGCAAAATATTTTTTAAGTTGTTTCTTGTTATTTGTTTTACAAACTTATAGAGAGTAAGTCTCTGGATACAGGAAGGTGATCAGGGCAAAACCCAAATGATTTGAATGGGAGCCAAGAGTTGTTTTTACTTTTGTTTAGTTATTGTGCACATGCCACTTCATTATTTTTATTTTTATTTTAAAGCATACAAAACCACAAATTTAATACATCATCTAATTTACAACAATCCTAGCAAATTCTAAATTTAATAAGTGTGCCCGGCCTTCCACCCGAGTGCAGCTGGGATACCCCCCGCTACCTTGAGAGGGACAAGTGGTAGAAAATGGATGAATGGGTAAATTAAGTTTAAACCCCCACTTAAGAACTTTCAGCTTTGGTTGATTTTGGCGGCGCCAGTGGACCAAAGCGGTAGTGTTTTTCCTGAAGGAAGAACACATTTCCCATGAGGACTAGCGCATATAGCGTCAAACTGCCACAATAATACCACAATGATTCAGTATTACTGATCTTTCCACAGTAGGAACTTGCATATCTTACTCAAACTTCATATTTGCAGTTTGCAGTCATCGCATTTTTTTCGACAGTCTTTTTGAGTTTGTTGCATGGCTGGTCGTGTCAGTGTGGAACTGCAAACTATCAAGCTGGTGGCTATTTATTGCTACCACGCAAATTCCCGATAGCTAACATTAGCATTATTTTGATTTGAGCATCGAAAATTACTGACTAGTCTAGCAGAAACGTAGTCAAGTCAGCATCGATCTGAAATCCCTCCTCTTCTTTGAGCTCATGCCAGTGAGTGAAAGCCGGGGAAATGTTGAGCCTTGATTGTCCTTTTATCAGGATCGCCTTCCTTTTTCTTATTTTTGTCTCCTCAGGCAAAACTTTTTGTTTCTTTGGTTGTTTTACAGCTTCTGCTTTGATAACAGTAATTGCAGGTAGGCGTTCTACTTTTTTTTTTTAAGTTTTCAGGCATTCGCATCGACTTCAGTCTTTACAATAAATGGGAAAATAGGGAAGCGAGTAAGTCAGCACATTTGTTGTTTTTTGTGTGGCAGGGTTCCTGCCAACCCTCCTCAAAGTTGCTTAGTGCCAGTGAGAGCAATATAGACCCCTCAGGCCGTGACAGAGTTGTCATTCAACTAGTTTTAATTCGACGTATCATCCCAACAGTTATGAAAATATTTTATGAAGGTTGAAAAGATACTTAATGCTGCTTTAATATAATTATGCGAAACTATGAAATCGGATCGGATCGGAGGTCAAAAAATGTTGATTGAGACATCCCTGGTATCTACTGTTACATTTGTAAGACAAGTAAACTTCTGCTGTACCTGTAATATGTCTTGTTCCGTGAGGTCAATCAAAAGTTGCAGGTTATGTTCCAGTTCAGGAAGTGCAAAGCCAGATCCCTTCTGATCCTTTGTGGCCATGCTGGGTGGCCCTTCTTCTGGCACACTGTGCTTGTTGGACATCTGACTGTAACTGGAATATACCCTTTGCTCTCTTCCAGTCATATCTATTACCTGGAGATGGGAAGAACACATTGGTAACATATCCAGTGGAGCTTTTCCTACCTAATATTGTGTAAATATTACATAAAATCTGAGAAAGTCTAAAAACAAAGAATGAGTAGTGGAAGAATTGTTTCTACAACACACCTTGACTTGTGCCAGCTCTCCAGCAGATGCTACAGCGCTGCGGCCAACAAGCTTGCCTTTAGCCTTCAGTTCATCTATGGTTTTGAAAGAGTATTTTGGTTTCTTCTTTGCTCCTGAGGCGGTCGGATCTTTACGCCACTGGCCTAACTCCTTCTGAAACTCCTTCAAAGATAAATGAGGGAAACATTTCATTACAACCTTTGCAATTTGTACTTGTGTGTTAATTCGGGGGGAAGTGAATGCAAAGTTACCTTTTCCTCCTCCTCATCTGAGTCAACCACAGGGAAATCCTGAAGACTCTGTTGGGTTCGTTCATTGCCGTAAGCCCCCACCGCTCCCTTTCCTTTACGAATCTTGGCCTCAACCGGGTTGACAATACCTATAGCAAGGAGAAAAATAGTCAGGAATTCTGTTTCCTAAAATCAAGTACCCCATAATTCTGCTTACCCTGAGCATTCTTGCCCAAGCCTTTGCCTGGTTGGTATCCCATTTTCTGCAGCAGTTTTTGTCCAATTCCCTTGGTGTGTTTCTCCCACGTACCAATTCCTTGCCCAGTGTGTATACCACCAGCAAACCTCTGAGACTGGTGTCCATGGATGTTACCCTGTGAATAAATGTTAAATATTATAAATCTCACTGCATTAAGCAAAAAGAAAACAAACCAAGTACAGTAGAACCATGATTTACGAACTCCTCTATTTGTGAACTTTTCGATTAAGGAACTTTTAGAGCAAGCCAAATAGATAGATAGATAGATAGATAGATAGATAGATAGATAGATAGATGGATGGATAGTACTTTATTGATTCCTTAAGGAGAGTTCCCTCAGGAAAATTAAATATGCCACCATGTGCAAACCATGTCTCTGCGTATGAACAAGAGTATTTTTTGGGAAGCGGAGCTCTCCACCTCACTTCCTGTGCAGTACATTACTACTGTACTTTACAAATTATAAACTGCTACTTTTTTCCAACGCTTTGAACCCTGCGGCTTACAAAAAGGTGAAGTCAATTCATGGATTTTTCTTCCGCAAACAGCCACAATGTTTTGTATTCAACTAATAGTTTTCATAAAACACTGAAAATGTGTTATTGTTTGTGCCATCTTTTGGATGAATTTGCTTCAGGTTGAAAATGTACTTTCTGTTTAATGCCTTGAACTGGAAACATATATCCCATTTCGCCTACTATTCGTCTACAGCATTTCTGCTCGAAAGGATTCTTCATTCATCACTCCAAGCAACGTTTGTAAGTTTTACAATATAACTAAAAAAATGCATACTTACGAAACCGTCCCTTGTGTGATAGGAGCGTTTTCATGCATATTTGTATGTGCTATCATAATGTAATCAAACTAGCGTTGTTAGCATTTTCAATATGCTAACACGTTTACCAGTGGCTGTGTTAGTAATATTAACTTAGAATGGCATTCTTTTTCTATTGTTTCAGTTTCGTAAATTCACCAAGACATCACGGTGGAGTTATTGAATCAGTTTAGCTGATTGGAGAGTCAACTTCCGCAGCTAGAGGGTCCATGTTCAAGAAACAATTACGTTTGTATATCGAGGTTCCACTGTACAGTATAATGTACCTTTTGAAGCTTTTTGGGCGCTGAGCTTCGAGGTGGTGGAGGTGCTAAAGGAGTGTCATCTGAGGTATCAGAGTCAAGTTCTTCTTTTGGTTGTTTTTCCTCAGCTGCAGATTTTCTTAACCCAGCACTCACAAAGTTTACTGGAGCAGTATAGTCTTTAGATCTAGATAAAAAACATACATCTGGTTTATTATGTACATCTAAAACCAGTTGACTGTTTAGGTTAATGAGGCTTGCAATGTAAGTAAAGCCATAATTTACCTCTTGCCTCCAAAGCTGGGCCTGTCATCATCATCAGAATCCCTTTCCGCCCAGATGCCATAGGTCATCTCCTCCTTGGTCTGTCGGTGCCTGCGGCGGTCTGGGTTGAACTCATTAGCCAAGTCCCAATCTGTGATCTCGAAACTTTCAATCTCCACACCTTCCTCCTCTGCCTCCCCTCTCCGTCCATACAGGTGCGACATTGACATTCTGGAAAACAGAAAACATGCACAGGCAGTTGATGGGCAACCTGCTTAGTATCTCCAAAGATTTTGTAACTATAATAATAATGTTGTCCACTTTCAGCTAAAATTAATTTAAAAAAATAATTTTATTAACAGAGCGCTTTTCAAAAACTCAGATACTTGACAGGGTAAACAACAACAAAAAGCACAGGAAACGGAACAAATGCAATTTAACAATACATTCAGATATCAAGATTAAAGTATTATAATGTTATGTAGGTTATTACAAATGTGAACAATTTAACAATCTATAATCAGCTCAAGTATAAATCAACCAACGTCTAAGTTAAATATATTTTAATTAATTGGAAATGTACAAATCAAGAAAACGTATAAGACCTAACGTGATTGTTATCATTAACAGTAAAAGTGGAATTATTAGTAAACCCACAGTACAGTACATTATAAAGCACCAACAAGTATAACGTGACAAACAAGCAAAAGGCGTAACCAGCACATGTACACAAACATTATAAGGATTTGCTTAGACGTATTCTTCAATTACCTGATTATGTGTAGATTAAATTAGCATAGTCTCTTTTGTAGAAGTAAATAAGGTTCTATAGCTAACACCAGCTAGCTTTTTGACGTACGGCACACGTGAACTACTTCCGGTACTTCCGGTAGGAAAAGTATTTCCGGTGTTGAACGTCTTCGAGAAAAAAAATAAAAATTATTTTGTCAGGAACATTTTTCGTTCATAAAAATACCTTCTTTAGAGTAAAACCACATTTTTTTTTACATTGGGCTGTTGAGAAAAACGTGAAACATTTCAAAATATAATATTAAATCGATTCACCATGAATTGATTAATGTGGACCCCGACAAGTTGAAAAACTTATTCGGGTGTTACCATTTTGTGGTCAATTGTACGGAATATGTACTGTACTGTGCAATCTACTAATAAAAGTCTCAATCAATCAATCAATCAATTTGATTTAGACAAGCTTGGTTTATTGTATCTTTTTAGTTACTACTCACTTTCATTTTGTATGTAAAACTGTCAATCCTGAAAATGGTCGGATTGTAAATAAATAGCTTTTTTTGTTTGTATACTCCAAATGTTCAAGAAAAGACGTGTACAAAATTAAAATGCTGCCTCAAATTTTGCAAGAAAAAATAAGTCTGCTGATTAAAATAAAAATTAATTCTGTAAAAGTGTTTATATATAAGTATGTATGAAAATAGGAAAATGTTTAAAAGTTATTTGCAAAAAATAGTGCCAGAGTCATAACAACACCGGAAGTAGAAAAACTGTGCCACACGTAAAGTATTCCGATGCATCATACAGTTGCTAAACAACAACAGCAAAGAGCTGTTTAAAAAAATATATTCCTCACATTTCTGTATTCTAATTAAATTAATCCAGATGTCTGACACAAGGGGTGAGTGGCAGGTCGCACGCCGACGAAAAGGTGCGTCCAAAAGTTTAAAGAGTTTGCGTGTGTCTCCAACATGCTGTCAAACCCCGTTGGATGTCGGTAAAACTATCAAGCGGATCAAAGAAACCGTGTAAGAATTGTATTCAATAAAACTGCAATTGTTCAGTTGCATTAAATTATTCTAATTACACGTTCTTTTCTGCAGGGCTGAACTCAAATGTGAAGAAGTTTGGAAAGAATGGAAAGGTGAGTAAAAAATATTTATTATCACTATAAGAACAGATGGGATAGGCTATACTTTTTGGGGAAATGATGTGGTTGCAGTGCAGATTAAAACAAATCCACAAAATAAAGTAAAACTCTTGAAAAAAAAGAGGGAAACATCAAAGGACATTCAAGAGCACGGAGATGATGCAACAAGCAGCCACTTCAGTTGTGACATTTGTACATACAGCTACAAAAGTAGATAGATAGATATATAGTACTTTATTGATTCCTTCAGGAGAGTCACCTCAGGAAAATTTAAATTCCAGCAGCAGTGCACAGAATTGAGATCGAATTTAAAAAGTAAATAATGGGAGTATAAATGGAAATAAAATGGAAAATTATACAATAAGAATAAAAATAAAAAGCGACAATAAGAATAAAAATATAACAGTAAAAATAAGAATATAACAAGGGAAACCAGGCAGTAGTGACCATGTTATGAAAAAGTATTGCACTGTTAATTGCACTAATCAATCAATCAATCAATCAATGTTCATTTATATAGCCCTAAATCACAAGTGTCTCAAAGGGCTGCACAAGCCACAACGACTTCCTCGGTACAGAGCCCACATAAGGGCAAGGAAAAACTCACCCCAGTGGGACGTCAATGTGAATGACTATGAGAAACCTTGGAGAGGACCGCATATGTGGGTAACCCCCCCCTCTAGGGGAGACCGAATGCAATGGATGTCGAGTGGGTCTGACATAATATTGTGAGAGTCCAGTCCATAGTGGATCCAACATAATAGTAAGAGTCCAGTCCATAGTGGGGTCAGCTGGAAACCATCCCGAGCGGAGACGGGTCAGCAGCGCAGAGATGTTCCCTAACGATACACAGGCGAGCCGTCCACCCCGGGTCCCGACTCTGGACAGCCAGCACTTCATCCATGGCCACCGAACCTGTGTGTCTCCCCCTCTACAAGGGATAGGGGGGAGCAGAGGAGAAAAGAAAAGAAACGGCAGATCAACTGGTCTAAAAAAGGGGGGCTATTTAAAGGCTAGAGTATACAAATGAGTTTTAGGATGGGACTTAAATGCTTCTACTGAGGTCACATCTCTAACTGTTACCGGAAGGGCATTCCATAGTGGAATAGAAAACGCTCTATAGCCCGCATACTTTTTTGGGCTCTGGGAATCACTAATAAGCCAGAGGTCTTTGAACGCAGATTTCTTGCCGGGACATATGGCACAATACAATCGGCAAGATAGGATGTAGCTAGACCGTGTAGTATTTTATACGTAAGTAGTAAAACCTTAAAGTCACATCTTAAGTGCAAAGGAAGCCAGTGCAGGTGAGCCAGTATAGGCGTAATATTATCAAACTTTCTTGTTCTTGTCAAAAGTCTAGCAGCCGCATTTTGTACCAACTGTAATCTTTTAATGCTAGACATAGGGAGACCCGAAAATAATACGTAACAGTAATCAAGACGAGACGTAACGAACGCATGAATAATGATCTCAGCGTCGCTAGTGGATAAAATAGAACAAATTTTAGCGATATTAAGGAGATGAAAGAAGTCCGTTTTAGTAACACTCTTAATGTGTGACTCAAAGGAGAGAGTTGGGTCGAAGATAATACCCAGATTCTTTACCGAGTCGCCTTGTGTAATTGTTTGGTTGTCAAATGTTAAGGTGGTATTATTAAATAAATGTCGGTGTCTAGCAGGACCGATAATCAGCATTTCCGTTTTCTTGGCGTTGAGTTGCAAGAAGTTAGCGGACATCCTTTGCTTAATTTCATTCAGACACGCCTCCAGCTGACTACAATCCGGCGTGTTGGTCAGCTTTAGGGGCATGTAGAGTTGGGTGTCATCAGCATAACAGTGAAAGCTAACACCGTATTTGCGTATGATGTCGCCTAGCGGCAGCATGTAAATGCTACAGAGTGCAGGGCCAAGAACCGAACCCTGAGGAACTCCGCACGTTACCTTAACATAGTCCGAGGTCACATTATTATGGGAGACGCACTGCATCCTGTCAGTAAGATAAGAGTTAAACCACGACAAGGCTAAGTCTGACATACCAATACGTGTTTTGATACGCTCTAATAAAATATTATGATCGACGGTATCGAAAGCAGCACTAAGATCAAGAAGCAGCAACATAGATGACGCATCAGAATCCATTGTTAGCAGTAGATCATTAGTCATTTTTGCGAAAAGTACGGTAAGTAAAAAAAGTAAAGCACAACAAACAACAAAAAAAGCAACAAATACTGAGCACATATGATTGCACCATGCATAGACAAACAACAAAGCAACATTTTCCAGTCAGAAGCATAATTTGGTAAACTTGTAACCATCCTGTCTTCCAGATCAGATCCTACCATCTTTGAACCACAAGAACATTAAGGATTCAGCGGAAATATTCCACGAGAGTTTGGATGACAAAATAAGTCCATTTCAATGTGTGTGTTATGGCTTGGGCACCTTTTCCTCGTGTGTGTCTGCACGCTACCAGCTGGCCATGATGCTCTTGCTCCTGGATGCAGGAAAGGTAAAATGTATTAATGCTGTCACTCTTGTGTCCAAACAAATGACTCTTAATTGAGGGACGTGTCGATCGATCGGCCACCGACCAGTATCAGCCGATTTTTGTGATAAAGTATGAGATCGCCATTGCCGTTCCACAAACGGCGATCGATCCCCTCTAGCTTGCGCTGTTTTTGTTTTCAGTGGCTGGCAGCTAATTATGTGTATCTACATACACAGTGTAGAGCATGGGTGTCAAACTCTGGCCCGCCATGTAATTTCACTTGGCCCGTGAGGCGATACCAAATCAACACTAGAGCTGGCCCGCCGATTATATACAGCGGCGGTGCCGCGGTACACAGGTACACAGTGGCCTAGTGGTTAGAGTGTCCGTCCTGAGATCGGTAGGTTGGGAGTTCAAATCCCGGCCGAGTCATACCAAAGACTATAAAAATGGGACCCATTACCTCCCTGCTTGGCACTCAGCATCAAGGGTTGGAATTGGGGGTTAAATCACCAAAATGATTCCCGGGCGCAGCCACCGCTGCTGCCCACTGCTCCCCTCACCTCCCAGGGGGTGATCAAGGGTGATGGGTCAAATGCAGAGAATAATTTCGCCACACCTAGTGTGTGTGTGACAATCATTGGTACTTTAACTTTAACTTTAACTTTAATTCTCATACTTGCCAAACCTCCCGGGTTGTCGACCCCTTTTCGTCCAGTCCAACAAGTGCTGGCACAGTTACATAATATGTGCGGCTTTGGCACGCACACTGAAGTGAATGCAACGCATACTTGATCTTCAGCGATACAGGTTAAACTGATACTACCCTTGGTATTGATGCCAACAACTTATGGACTTCCCCACTCCCCTCTTACATGTTGAGTACTGATTGCGATAATGCAGACACATCAACAGTAGTTGTTATAGACTCTTATTAATCCTATCGTTAATTTCGTGTTAGTGTCTGCTTACTTTCTGCTCTAAAGTGGTTCCATCTACAATTTTTGACCTTTACCAAGCACTTTTATCTAGGTATTGTTTCAAGCTATCTTAGGGGTTGCTTAGCTATTAGCATGTCTGCTCCTGGCTTGCTCTCTTGTTGTGTAACCTTTTTAGCCTCTTGATAACGACACAAAAAAAATCTAGTTTATTTGCATTATAGAGGTGATTATTATTAGCTTAGGGGCATTGCTCTACACCAGGAGTGTCAAACTCAAATACAGAGTGGGCCAAAATTTAAAACTGAACAAAGCCGCGGGCCAAGGTTGAACAAATTAACCTTTTTGATAGGGACCCAAACAAGTTTTGCATTAAATATTGAACAAGCAAGGCTTATATAACTTTATAGTGACATGCAAAATCGAGTTTCAAATAATAATAATAATAATTAAAAAATATCAATGGCATATCAAATACAATTTAAATAAAAATTGAATGCCTCTTTTCTATTTGCAGCTTTCTGAAGTAAATATCAACATTAACTTTTTCCACAGGCTAAAACATTTGAAAATAAAATAATGAATAAATCAACCATTCAGGACTTTAAACTGCTCAGTTTGCAACACACTGATCTAATCTGATGAGCCCAAGCCAGATACCTGGCATCTTTTCTTGGATGCTAGTTCATTAATGTCAGGGCTCAGGCTTTGAGCTGAAGCAATACTCATTATCGAACGAAGGTGTTCATCAGTCATTATTTCTCGTATTCCAGTCTTGGGGGCGTGCCTTACAGGCACTGCTTTTAACGTCCTCTACGAGCTAACGTCACGTCCGCTTTTCATCCCTTCTAACAATGTGACGGCCCAGTCACAAGATATGAGCGGCTCCTGTACGCGCACACACGTAAATGCAACGCATACTTCATCAACAGCAATACAGTTTACACTGAAGGTGGCCGTATAAGCAACTTTCACATTGTTAGAAATATACGCCCCACTGTGAATCCACACCAAACAAGAATGACAAACACATTTCGGGAGAACATCTGCACAGTAACACAACATAAACACACCAGTACAAATACCCAGACAGAACCCTTTGCAGCACTAACTCTTCCGGGGCGCTACAAGGTGTGTGTGTGGGGGGGGGGTAGTAGTGTATATAGTAGCGTCCCAGAAGAGTTAGTGTGGCAAAGGTTTCTGGGTATTTGTTCTGTTGTGTTTATGTTGTGTTACTGTGCGGATGTTCTGCCAAAATGTGTTTGTCATTCTTGTTTGGTGTGGATTCACAGTGTGGCGTATATTTCTAACAATGTTAAAGTTGCTTATACGGCCACCTTCAGTGTAAACTGTATCGCTGTTGATGAAGTATGCATTGCATTTACGTGTGTGCGCGTACAGAAGCCGCTCATATCTTGTGACTGGGCCGTCACATTGTTAGAAGGGATGAAAAGCGGACGTGACGTCAGCCTGTAGAGGACGTTAAAAGCGGTGCCTGTAAGGCACGCCCCCAAGACTGGAATATGAGAAATAATGACTGATGAACACCTTTGTTCGATAATGAGGGTTGCTTCAGCTCAAAGCCTGAGCCCTGACATTAATGAACTAGCATCCAAGAAAAGATGCCAGGTATCTGGCTTGGGCACATCAGATTAGATCAGTGTGTTGCAAACTGAGTAGTTTAAAGTCCTGAATGGTTGGTTTATTCATTATTTTATTTTCAAATTTATTAGCCTGTGGAAAAAGTTAATGTTGATATTTACCTCGGAAGGCTGCAAATAGAAAAGAGGCATTCAATTTTTATTTAAATTGTATTTGATATGCCATTGATATTTATTAATTATTATTATTATTATTTGAAACTCGATTTTGCATGTCACTATAAAGTTATATAAGCCTTGCTTGTTCAATATTCAATGCAAAACTTGTTTTGGTCCCTATCAAAAAGGTTAATTTGTTCAACCTTGGCCCGCGGCTTTGTTCAGTTTTAAATTTTGGCCCACTCTGTATTTGAGTTTGACACTCCTGGTGTAGAGCAATGCCCCTAAGCTAATAATAATCACCTCTATAATGCAAATAAACTAGATTTTTTTGTGTCGTTATCAAGAGGCTAAAAAGGTTACACAACAAGAGAGCAAGCCAGGAGCAGGCATGCTAAGCAACCCCTAAGATAGCTTGAAACAATACCTAGATAAAAGTGCTTGGTAAAGGTCAAGAATTGTAGATGGAACCACTTTAGAGCAGAAAGTAAGCAGACACTAACACGAAATTAACGATAGGATTAATAAGAGTCTATAACAACTACTGTTGATGTGTCTGCATTATCGCAATCAGTACTCAACATGTAAGAGGGGAGTGGGGAAGTCCATAAGTTGTTGGCATCAATACCAAGGGTAGTATCAGTTTATGATCGGTACTACAGTGATTAAATTGATCATTTTATTTTCTCAAAATCTTTTTGTTGTTGTTGTTTTTTTCAAGTTTACAAACTCGGGGAATAATTCCGTGAACACACAGGGACTTTTGAGGGCAAAACAAAACTATAAAATTTGTAGTAGATAGTAGTTTTTGCTTTTGTGTAGTTATTGTGTACTATTGACTTTGTTTTGCTTAAACAATTGTATGTAATAAAGTGAATATGGAACTAGTTTAAATATTGTGTGGATATTAAATTAGCTAGCTTATGTTCCCATTACTGTGATGAGGTGGCGACTTGTCCCGGTTGTCACGTTCAAACACTGAGAACATCTATTAAACAAGACAAAAGGCAAGGAATCAAACAGAGACAGAATTCAATTTGGACTCAATATTGAGGAGAGACATGGCCACTGCACTCTCTGTACAGTCCTGCACCACGCTCTGACGAAGAAGGTTTTCGTCTCCTCTTTTATTTAGATGTTCAATGTTTACGCAACAACACCTGTCTCAGCAGGAATGGGGAGTATGTAAACAGTCATTGTTTTCGGTCACATTGAAGACAAAAGAAGAAGATCCCTCGGGCTTGGGTTCGTCCTGGATTCAGCTTGGGCAGGTTTTCGAGGACAATGGATGACCCCTCCCATCTCATTCCATCGTCCACAGCGGAATCTTCCAAGCGTTTGGCTTGGTGTAACAAAGACTGCTTCTTGTCTGTTCATTGAGAACTCAGAACGGAAAGTTTTTTGATAATTTAAATACAATCTTTCTGACACCGGGTGTACCCCCCCTTCCGTCCGAATGCAGCTGAGATAGGCTCCAGCACCCCCCGCGACCCCGAAAGGGACAAGCGGTAGAAAATGGATGGATGGATGGATGTTCCTATTAGTGATTTAACAACACACATTTGTTTAACAATTGTCTATATTTTTCACAATTACTAGGTTGATGTGATAACAATTTTTTACCGGCCTGGATACAATTATTTATGGCGGTCACTCACCCTGTCTCGTCAACATATACGCGCTGAGAGTGCGTGCACACATACAAAAACAGTCCAAGAGAACCAATGACCAATTTGCAGTCATGTTGTTGTTATGATAGAATGTACACTCAATGACAGCTAACGCTAGCTATCCATAACTGCTATTATTAGCTAACAACACTTAAAGCTAATGCGCGTGCATGTGTTACGTCAGTACATACCGTAGTTACATCATTCCGTCCCTGAAACCGTGAGAGGGCGGGATATACTGTGTGAAATACATTGGAAAGTGTGCGCCCACTATATGCATCTGTGTAAATGTTGCAAACAAGCCCTTTACATGTGATACATGTGATCGGTATTGGCCGATATCTCACTCTTGGATGAACTGTATCAGAATGGTTAGCGTATAACCCTGATCCTAAGTGTATGTCTTACTACTACTCAGTGGCCTAGTGGTTAGAGTGTCCGCCCTGAGAACGGGTCATACCAAAGACTATAAAAATGGGACCCATTACCTCCCTGCTTGGCACTCAGCATCAAGGGTTGGAATTGGGGGTTAAATCACCAAAAACTATTCCTGGGCGCGGCACCGCTGTTGCCCACTGCTCCCCTCACCTCCCAGGGGGTGAACAAGGGGATGGGTCAAATGCAGAGGACAAATTTCACCACATCTAGTGTGTGTGTGTGACAATCATTGGTACTTTAACTTTAACTTTAGTGTCTCTCTTCCAACAGATTCTACTCAAAGACTGTTTTGTTTTTGATCCTGCTTTCTCCCCTGGAGAAAAAGATGTCCTGAGAGCATTGGGTCTGACTGTTCTCACAGAAAATGAGGCCAGTTAAGTAGATTCTAATGCAGGGGTGTCCAAACCTTTTGAGTGGGGGGGCCGCATTGGGCTTAAAAAATTTGGTCTGGGGCCGAAAGCCGACTGCATGCAGAATAACTATATGTATGTATGTGTGTGTGTGGATATATAGATATATGATTACAAATTGTCATAATCATATAATGGATATATAATTAGTAATTATTATAATTGGTTATTAAGAGTATTAAGAGTTTGCTTCCATAACGACCTCCTTAAAGTTTTTAAATCAATCAGAAATATCAAGCAGCAAAAATGCACCAAACATTGATAAATGTGGAGAGAGTGTTTTGCATTTTTTCCCATCATCCCTTGTAATGGATTTAAATGGTTGTAGTTTGGATTTTTTTTTAATGCTAATTTGACGTTTTTTATAATATCCACAAAGTCCAATGAGCAGGATGTGTTATGTGTGACAATGTTTGTTGATTTTTTGTGCTGGTAGAATTTTTTTTTTTCTGCACCATGACTAGGGAAGGTTGTTTGGATTGGGTCATATAAGTGAATGCTGTTTCATTTTTCATTTTTCATTTATTCATTTAGTTCAGGCAATGACATAAAAAAAAAAACAAGGTAGACAACACATAATAATATAAATTAATATAATGCAAAAGGTAATAAATAGAGATGTCGGCCGATAATATCGGCAGGCCAATATTATCGGCCGATAAATGCTTTAAAATGTAATATCGGAAATTATCATTATCGGTTTCAAAAAGTAAAATTAATGACTTTTTAAAACGGCGCTGTACGGAGCGGTACATATCCGGTAAAACACGGACGTAGGATTGTCTAGTATACTCTGGACTGAAGCTGTGTGCCTTCATTGATTTTGTAGCTGTTGTTTTGATGCATGTTTAAAAAAAATAAAAAATAATGCACTTTGTGAAAGTCAAAGTATAGTATTTCCCATAGTTGTAGTGGGTATTAGGATTATTTCAGGGAGAGCATGTCCCAAATTCCAAACTGCTGTTTTGAGGCATGTTAAAAAAAAATAATGCACTTTGTGACTTCAATAATAAATATGGCAGTGACATGTTGGCATTTTTTTCCATAAGTGGAGTTGAAGTTGTTCTCTTATTTTGGAAAACCTTGTTTTTGATTGATTGATTGAAACTTGTATTAGTAGATTGCACAGTACAGTACATATTCCGTACACCCAAATACGTTTTTCAACTTGTTTAAGTTGGGGTCCACGTTAATCAATTCATGGTAAAGTTATATTGTTTAATGCATCCAGCAGGGCATCACAACAACATTAGGCATAATAATGTGTTAATTCCGCGACTGTATATGTCGGTATCGGTTGATATCGGAATCGGTAATTAAGAGTTGGACAATATCGGAATATCGGATATCGGCTAAAAAGCCATTATCAGACATCTCTAGTAATAAATATAGAGTATGTGAGCATGATAATTAAGTTTTGCCTGAAAGGGAGTGGGAAGAAGATAATTTATTTAATCCAACCCCCAGTTTTCCATTCAGTGATTAATACATTGAGTTTCACTGTTACTTTGTTCAAGGATTATAATACAAATGTTGTATCATGATTGCATTACCACAGGTAACATCATTATTACACTGTAACAATAATTTGTATCAACAATGTAGGAAGAATGAACATACCAACAATGGTAAGGGACAAAATGCAAACAATGGTAATAGACAGACCACATAGCACATGTTAACACTTTAAAACAGAGTACAACAGCAGGTCAATTTAAAGACCCTCATCTCTATATTTTAACCAGACCCGATGTTTGTATAATAGTTTAAATTGACTAATAGTTTGGCATTGCTTGTGTTGTAAGTCCAGTCCAGTTTGTTCCATAGTTTTACTCCGCATACAGACACACAAAAACGTTTACACGTGGTTTGAGCTCTCAGCAATGAGAAACATTGGTGTACAATTAACGGCCACTGACTTGAAGTTGAAGTACTCATGTTGGTCATCAAATGGTGACAAAATGGCAGCTATCAGACTGCTGACTATATGTAAATTGTATGCCCTGCCAATTTGCTTATTGGACTTATGCCGTCTGGCGGTGCGGGGGTCTGTGGTTTGGACACCCCTCCTCTAATGCTTTTGCATGTTTTGTTAAAATTGTGTTACTAGTATTAGTAATTGGCCCAATGGTGTGTAGGAGGGGAAGCGACTGGCCACCAAACCTACCCTCTTTTACCTGATGCATTGTGGGAAAGCCTTGTACAACAACCTGCTGTGGAAGAACTGGAGTGCACAATGTTTGCCCCTCTTGATGATAATAGGAAACAGCTTTAGCAGCATGAGAGAGAGGTTTGCACAACACATGTTGGATTAAAAAAAAAAACCTGTTCATTTGCATTTTATTTGATTTTGTTGTGCCAACAGGATGCTTGAGAAAGAATTTCAGAGGGACTACAGATACATCAGCCTGGCAGTGACTGTATGTGAGGACAGACCGCTAACCTGTCCATCTCGTCTTTTGGACGTCTTCGGTGACACTGCACTCGTCACTTTTAAGTCTAGCGCCCTTATTGGTCTGCCACAGTCTACTTGGACAGAGACGCCTGAACCATTATATCAGCACTGCCCGGATTTGGAGATAATACAGAACGAACCCATAAAAACGACCGACAGTTAAGGGTGGCATCTTTTCTTTTAATATGATGGACACAAAGCACTGCTGGATAGATAGATGCACCAGAGCAGCGATGTGATAACCATGGACATTTAGAGAAGCAGTATCTTTTTTTCTTTTTTTTAAACCTACCCAAAATTGTTGTGTTTTATCATTTCTCTGCCTTCTCCTTTATTGTGATGTCTGTTTTCTTCAGTTCATTAGTCCCCAGCGAGGGGCGGACACTAAGGGACACCTGCAACCCATTTCAACCTAGGAGTATTTAAGCTCGTCACTGACAGCTTGGTCTTGCCAGTTATTGTCTCCTGAACCTCCCACGTGCATGCGCCTGCTTCACCTCGTCAGTCCTGGTACGTTGTCTCTCCTTAGCCCTGTAATCCCTCACCTCTTTGTGTTTGTTTCCTAGCCTCCCTTAGGTAAAGAGGATTCTGTGTTGGACTTTATGCTGTGCTCAGTGCGCCCTGGCTTTTTCCCCTGCCGACCACTGAGGAACCTGTTTTTGTTTGTAATTCGTGGTGTGCACTTCTGCCCCATCGTCTTTTGTTCCACTTTTCGGACTTATTAAATTTTTCCCTTTTTGTAATTCAACCTTGCCTTCCGTGTCTGCATCCTGGGGTCACTTTCTTGAACAGTTCCTAACACAAAATAATGAATTAAATAAAGGAAAAAAGCGCTTAAGCAAAATAGGTTTATCTGTGCTACAGTAGTTCTAATAATAGGCACAACAGTATGACCAGTGTTTTTATTGTTTGTGACTACACTCTAGTATTCATGTTAGAACGATACACAAGCCTGCAGCAAGGTGGCAGCAGTCTAACTAACATGCTCCCTGTTCTCCCCAGTAGAAGTAGTAAGTACACAGCAGTAAAAAAACAAAACAAATGATGATAACAAGAATAAAACAAAGCATACATAGCCTTTGGATTCATTTGTGTGAAGTTTCCTCCCACAACCCCTCCCCGCACCCTACCTTTTCCAAATCTTACCAAACTTGTCCTAATTGTTTGTGCTGCAAATATGTTTGTTTGTTTGTACCGTTATGTATTTTAGGTTATTAATGTTTTATAGTTTTTATGTTAACGTGAAATTATTCATTACCGGCCTTCTAACCATATCAGAATCTCCCCAAACTTGACCCATTCATTTGTGCTTCAATTGTCTGCAAAACATTTCTGTCTAACTATTATAATTTTTAAGTTACTAACAATGAATGATTCATAACCAGCTCCATAAAACGTTAATAACATAAAAACTATAATAGACCCAAAATATTTGCACAAAGTCGCCAGACAATTGGGACTCGTTTGGGTGGATTTTGGGAAGGTGGGGCTGGTCATGAATCATAAAATGTTAATAACTTAAAAACTATCATAGTTAAACCATAGCTTTTTGCAGCACCAACGATTGGGTCAAGTTTGAGGAGATTTTGACTATTATGAATCATAACACGTTAATAACATAAAAAACAGTAAATGTTAATACATTAAACTATTATTAGTTTGTTCAAATATGTTTGCCGAACAAACGATTGGGACTGGTTTGGGGACTTTATGTGAAGGTGGGGGAGCTGGTTATGAATCATAATTTGTAGGGATGTCCGATAATGGCTTTTTGCCGATATCCGATATTGTCCAACTCTTTAATTACCGATACCGATATCAACCGATATATGCAGTCGTGGAAATAACACATTATTATGCCTAATTTGGACAACCAGGTATGGTGAAGATAAGGTACTTTAAAAAAAATAAAATAAAATAAGATGAATAAATTAAAAACATTTTCTTGAATAAAAAAGAAAGTAAAACAATATAAAAACAGTCACATAGAAACTAGTAATTAATGAAAATGAGTCAAATTAACTGTTAAAGGTTAGTACTATTAGTGGACCAGCAGCACACACAATCATGTGTGCTTACGGACTGTATCCCTTGCAGACTGTATTGATATATGTTGATATATAATGTAGGAACCAGAATATCAATAACAGAAAGAAACAACCCTTTTGTGTGAATGAGAGAGAGTTTTTTTGGGTTGGTGCACTAATTGTAAGTGTATCTTGCGTTTTTTATGTTGATTTAATAAAAAACAAAAACAAAAAAAAACGATACCGATAAAAAAAAAACCCGATACAGATAATTTCCGATATTACATTTTAACGCATTTATCGGCCGATAATATCGGCAGGCTGATATTATCGGACATCCCTAATAATTTGTTAATAACTTTAAAACTATATTAGTTAGACCTAAACTTTTTCCAGCATGAACAATTCGGACAAGTTTGGGGAGATTTTGACATAGTTGGAGTGCTGGTAACGAATAATAACACATTAATACCATAAATAACTCAAAAAACATAACGGCACAAACAAAAAATTTTGCAGCACAAACGATTGGGACAAGTTTGGGGAAATTTGGACAGGGTGGGGGGCGGCAACTTCACACAGGTAAATCACAAAACGTTAACTTAAAAAGTATAATAAAACAAAAGGTTTTGCAGCACAAACCAATGACCAAGTTTGGGGAGGTTGTGACATAGTTGGGGTGTAGTTATCATTGCTAACAAAAAAAAACTTAGAACGTTAATAACTTAAAAAACTAATAAACCAAACATTTTGCAGCACAAACGATTGGAACTGGTTTAGGGAGATTTTGACAAAGTGCTGGGTCTGGTTATGAATTTTGAAACGTTAAGAACTTAAAAACTATAATCGGCTGACAAAAAAAATTTGCAGCACCCAACGAATGGGGGACAAGTATGCGGTGATTTCGACAAGTGTTCTACTAGTTAGAAATGTATTTTAGAATAACTTAAAATCCATGCCGCACAAACGATTGGGAAAAGTTTGGGGAGAGTTGGGCGGGGAGTGGGGGTGGGGCCAGGGGCACCGAAAAGGGGGAGGTAAAGGAGACGGATTCTAGGGGCCCATAATGGAGGGGGGCCCAGAGAGGCCCCTAATGATGATTAAATTATAATACAGAAGAAATAATGACACTGTGTTGGGGGCCCTGTAAAGATTATTTTCATGGGGCCCAAAATCCCTAGCGGCGCCCCTGGGTGGGGTACTTCACACAGGTTTGGATTCACCGCATGTATAACAGCCATCCATCCATCCATCCATTTTCTACCGCTTGTCCCGTTCGGGGTTTCGGGGGGTGCTGGAGCCTATCTCAGCTGCATTCGGGCGGAAGGCGGGGTACAGCCTGGACAAATCGCCACCTCATCACAGGGCCAACACAGATAGAAAGACAACATTCACACTCACATTCACACACTAGGGCCAATTTTAGTGTTGCCATAACAGGAAATGAGGAAATACCTGTGTGCATGAAAACAAAACAAATGAAAACGGCATATACACACCACTTTTATCAATAGGACACTCAATAATTTATAATAAACGAAAACTGGATGAATATCATTTTGTAAACACAACATTGGTAAAAAATAAAATAAAAAAGCCCTCCTACTGTCAGGCTTGCCCCTGACAGTTTGGTTGTATTTTAGTTTTTCCTCTGTGTGTGTGTAGTATTTCCTGTCAGCGCTCTTGTTTTGGTTCTGTTTCCTGTTTGTCTCCCTGAGTGCTGTGTCCCCTCAGCTGTGGCTGATTGGCACCTGGCCACACCTGGTGTCAATCAGCCAGCTGCTATTTAAACCTGCCTTCCCCTCCAGTCAGGGCTGGATTATTGTCATTGTCGCTAATACTTGTTGTCACTACTACCTGTCATAATAATTGTTGTTGTAGCTCTGTCTACTTTTGTTCACTCTGCTCTTGTCATAGTTCCTTCGTGTCACAGTAAGTGTTTTTGTTTCTTGTCGACAGTTAGCTTTTGTGCTAATTTAGTTCATAGCCAAGTTTGTTCTCCGCCTTGTGCGTACCTTTTGTTGTTACCCTTTTGTTTGTTTTTTTGCCATACGGTTTAATTAAATCATGTTTTCTCGCTCAATGCCTGCCGTCTTCTCTGCATCTTGGGGTTCGTCACCAACAAACTCTGACATAATAATCCAGCCCTGACTGGAGGGGAAGGCAGGTTTAAATAGCAGCTGGCTGATTGACACCAGGTGTGGCCAGGTGCCAATCAGCCACAGCTGAGGGGACACAGCACTCAGGGAGACAAACAGGAAACAGAACCAAAAGGAGCGCTGACAGGAAATACTACACACACACAGAGGAAAAAACTAAAATACAACCAAACTGTCAGGGGCAAGCCTGACACCTATTAAGTCACCCACCGCATTGCAAGCTGCAAAAACCGCCATACAATACAAAATAACTGTAGTTATTTGTGTTTAATAAAAAATGTGAAATGTTTTAGGGTTGAAGGCTTTTTTAAATTGTCTTCTGGATAGATATGTTCAGGGAAAGTGTAAAAATGCCTACTTGTATCCCTACTGATAATGTCGCACAGAACAAGCAAAAGGCAATAGCTCTTTTTAATAAGAAATAAGCTGATAAAGCTGACAAGTGACCAATATTTACAGTTTTAAAACATTTTCAATGTTTTAGAAAAAATACACTAAATTATTTATCGTTTTTGTGTGTATTGACAATTGATGAGACTGAAATGTCGATATGTAACAAATTGATTTGATAAACTTAACATGGAAATTGTTTTTAGTTGTTAGAGATGTCTGCTCATTTTATTCATCTACTTTGATAAGATGATTATATAAAGAATGCAACTCACACAGAGCTTTGTTCAGGGAAAAAAATATCAAGTTCTCAATAACATGGAAAAAAAAAGTGGCGGAAAATAATCGAGAAGCACTGATGTACACAATCCAATGTGTTCCAATACAAGCGCTGTATCCAAAATCAATTTGACCCTGTCAAACTTTTGGGATTGTATATTTCTAAAATGCATTGATGGTTATTTTAATACTATTTCTACTTAATACTATAAAGAATATTGCAAACCTGAGGCATTGCAGATGTATTTTTTTAAAGTGATGTTTTTTGCAATGAGTTAAAAGTATATTTTCTCATCCTGTATGACTCCTAGTGTATTTGATGTTTTAGTCGCATTTATCTTGTAGCAATCTTAACATTTTTAGGGTTGGACAAACGGGCGTGGTTTGTTTTGAAAACCGTTTCTTTTTGTTTTACAGGAGTTAGACAAACGAGGGTGTGTTGCCTCTAATTTTTTCAGTTGACAACATTAGATCTTGAATAATCACCGTTTGCCTCAATATTTTGATTTCCAATTCTTTTAAGAGTTTAAACGGTGCTCTGGTGGATCTTTGGAAAGTTTATTATCCTTAAATACAAATTTCAAAGATCCTTAAGATTATATTTTAGGGTTAATTTAAACTCACTAGGAAATACCACATGCTTTTGTGGAAATGGTTGTGCTGGCAGGTAACAACTATGATTGTCTTGAGTACTCTGAAAAGTGCTATACCAAATGCAATGTATTATTATTATTATTATTACAAGCAAAAACCCAAAATGAAAGTGCTTGTTATCAGTAAATACCTGAAAATGATTGGATTATCTGATACATACATTTGTAGAGACTTGTGCCATAGTTTAACTGTAATAAAGGACGAATCTTTATGGTAAAAACTTTATTTTTGAAAGAAAAACAGCACTGGACCATACAGACTTCTCCCAGCATCAACCCATAGTAAAGCATTATCTTACACTCATTGGCTACTTGATGTTTTCACTCTTGATCTGTTCCATTGACGGAGATGTTTACCTCTCCGTTGACTGCAGTTGTGTTAGAGACTACAATATCCGCCCACGTCGCCTTACTTTTGAGGCTCTCTGTGACCTGGGCTGACCCTGACTCCGTCTCATTTGTTTGATCACAATGCATCTCTTCGTCGGTCTTGACGCCATTGGCTGTGATGCATTCACCATCAGCACAATTCTCCATCTTGGGTTCTGTTTTCTCTTCAGCCTTCACCGTGTAACCAATCGCTGAAGCCGCAGTCTCAGCTGAGGTTTCTTCAACCGACTGTTCTTGCTGGCATTCGCTTGTTGTTTCCTCAGCCGGGCTTCCTTCAGTGGGAACTTCCTTCCCGCTTCCTGTTTCTTGAGCTGGCTGCTCCTTCGTCTCGCCATTCATGACCTCCAAGAACTCGTCAGCTGCTTTGCTCATCAGCTCTTTTGCCACTGCCGCCTTCAGCTCCTGATGTTTCTGCTTCAACTCTTGGAACCGGTTACTAAAAAAATATGCAACAATAGATTTGTGAATAGATTTGAATACAGAGACCACAATACCTCCATTTACCTGATTGCAATCTTCTTGATCCCTGTGATCAGAACCATCTGCTCCAGAACAGTCTCACTTGTCGGCAATAGGCACTAAAAAGGTAAAGAGCAACAAGTTTAACGGATTATATTCAAATAACAAAGAAAAAAGTCTGTGTCTGACCTCCACTGTTTGCTCTGTCGCATCCGCTCCAGCTTTTCTGAGAGAACGTTCGACCTGCACTGCCTGCTTGGTTATTGTGCACAAAAAATCTTTGCTGCATTTTGTCTGAGGGTGACTCTCATCAAACTGTGAGGGGAAAACAAATGCTATTAATTCAAAAAAACATAGCAAATCCATTGCATTTTAATCATCCTCGCTAAGAAAATGATGCGGACCAGGGATGTAAAAGCAGTAAGGGCTTCTTTCTCGTGACTCATAGCACCTCTGTAGTCGCCTTTGATGCACAGCCACTGGGACACCAGGTGCTGACTGCACAGGAAAGAGGATAAAGAAACAATGTTGGTGATGCCGTGGCCAAACAATGAAGCTATAAACGTCTTACGTGAGAGCAGTGTTCAGATTTATTGGGCCAAAGAAGGAAGTGTTGAGTCGAAGGGCATTTTTGAGGTACTGCCCTGCTTGGTCACCCGTTAGCAGCAACCCCAGACAACTCTGCCAGGAAAGTAACGTCAGGATTCAGCAATTAATTTGGCAATGGTGACATGAATACAGTTTTGATAACCTACATCTAGCGTGGCGATGTATGGGTGGTCCTCTCCATGGATGGTTAGTAGGAGCAGGCGGGCTCTGAGCAGACATTTCTGAGCCAGGCTTGTCTCCCCTCCAGCATAAACATACACAGCTAAGAAGGCCTACATCAGAAATCACAGTCACTGCATCTAGATACAATTCATCCATCAATCCATCCTCCCAGATGAACCATTAACACTTGCTCTCCTATTATAAAAAAGTTAAAGAGCAACTGCATTTTTTTTTTTTAGGAATTTTGCCTTACATTCACAATCCTTATGCAAGACAAGAAAACATACAGTACAGGCCAAAAGTTTGGACACACCTTCTCATTCAATGCGTTTTCTTTATTTTCATGTTTATTTACATTGTAGATTGTCACTGACAGCATCAACACTACTAATGAACACATGTGGAGTTATGTACTTAACAAAAAAAGGTGAAATAACTGAAAACATGTTTTATATTCTAGTTTCTTCAAAATAGCCACCCTTTGCTCTGAGATTACTGCTTTGCACACGCTTGGCATTCTCTCGATGAGCTTCAAGAGGTATTTACCTTAAATGGTTTTCACTTCACAGATGTGCCTTATCAGGGTTGATTAGTGCAATTTCTTGCTTTATCAATGGGGTTGGGACCATCAGTTGTGTTGTGAATGAGAAGGTGTGTCCAAACTTTAAGCCTGTACTGTATGTTTTTCTTTTTTTATGCATTCTAACTTGTAAATAAATGTTACCAAAAGTCAGCTAACAATGGAGTAGATGGGCGTCGTTCCATTCCGCCTATAAAGCGCTTTAAAATAAAAACTCATCATTGTGTTAAATGCGTGCTGTAAGTACAAACCCCGTTTCCATATGAGTTGGGAAATTGTGTTAGATGTAAATACAAAGGGAATACAATGATTTGCAAATCCTTTTCAACCCATATTCAGTTGAATGCACTACAAAGGCAAGATATTTGATGTTCAAACTCATAAACTTTATTTTTTTTTGCAAATAATAATTAACTTCAAATTTCATGGCTGCAACACGTGCCAAAGTAGTTGGGAAAGGGCATATTCACCACTGTGTTACATGGCCTTTCCTTTTAACAACACTCAGTAAACGTTTAGGAACTGAGGAGACACATTTTTGAAGCTTCTCAGGTGGAATTCTTTCCCATTCTTGCTTGATGTACAGCTTAAGTTGTTCAACAGTCCGGGGGTCTCCATTGTGGTATTTTAGGCTTCATAATGCGGCACACATTTTCAATTAGAGACAGGTCTGGACTACAGGTAGGCCAGTCTAGTACCCGCACTCTTTTACTATGAAGCCACGTTGATGTAACACGTGGCTTGGCATTGTCTTGCTGAAATAAGCAGGGGCGTCCATGGTAACGTTGCTTGGATGGCAACATATGTTGCTCCAAAACCTGTATGTACCTTTCAGCATTGATGGCGCCTTCACAGATGTGTAAGTTACCCATGTCTTGGGCACTAATACACCCCCATACCATCACAGATGCTGGCTTTTCAACTTTGCGCCTATAACAATCCGGATGGTTCTTTTCCTCTTTGGTCCGGAGGACATGACGTCCACCATTTCCAAAAACAATTTCAAATGTGGACTCGTCAGACCACAGAACACTTTTCCACTTTGTATCAGTCCATCTTAGATGAGCTCAGGCCCAGCAAAGCCGACGGCGTTTCTGGGTGTTGTTGATAAACGGTTTTCGCCTTGCATAGGAGAATTTTAACTTGCACTTAAAGATGTAGCGACCAACTGTAGTTACTGACAGTGGGTTTCTGAAGTGTTCCTGAGCCCATGTGGTGATATCCTTTACACACTGATGTCGCTTGTTGATGCTGTACAGCCTGAGGGATCGAAGGTCACGGGCTTAGCTGCTTACGTGCAGTGATTTCTCCAGATTCTCTGAACCCTTTGATGATATTACGGACCGTAGATGGTGAAATCCCTAAATTCCTTGCAATAGCTGGTTGAGAAAGGTTTTTCCTTAAATTGTTCAACAATTTGCTCACGCATTTGTTGACAAAGTGGTAACCCTCGCCCCATCCTTGTCTGTTTCATGGAAGCTGCTTTTATACCCAATCATGGCACCCACCTGTTCCCAATTTGCCTGTTCACCTGTGGGATGTTCCAAATAAGTGTTTGATGAGTATTCCTCAACTTTATCAGTATATATTGCCACCTTTTCCAACTTCTTTGTCACGTGTTGCTGGCATCAAATTCTAAAGTTAATGATTATTTGCAAAAAAAAAATGTTTATCAGTTTGAACATCAAATATGTTGTCTTTGTAGAATATTCAACTGAATATGGGTTGAAAATGATTTGCAAATCATTGTATTCCGTTTATATTTACATGTAACACAATTTCCCACCTCATATGGAAACAGGGTTTGTATATCTGTAATGTAGTAACAAGTCTCAAAGCATCTAATATTTACATATTTGCTCATTTTAAGCATAAGGCGGCATATTAATTTCACAGACACTTTTCCCTCCAACAACATAACTGATTACTACTCATGCAGACATCATGAGAGCCAAAAATGATTACTTTGAGACAAATGATGATCTAGAACCTTATATGTTTGAGCCTGAATGTAAAAAGGATGATCTCCAAGATTTAGAAGCTGTGTGCTAAACAGATCCAGCTCAAGTTAAACACAAAGCATCACATAGCAGTATTACTAAGTGCTAAACAAGAAATACAATCTACAAACGTAATAAAACAATCAATGTCTGCTCTCACTGGGATGCCGACTGATGGGATGGTCACATCTTCCCGTTTGGATAAAGAAATAATCATAATCCCCACAAAGGTTAAAAAAAAAGTTTTTTTGCGTCATTCTCGCCATCTCCGGGTCGGAGTTGAATGTCAAAGTTTACCAACTTCTCGGTTTATTGCAACAACCTTCTATACTATCCAGGTGATAGGCATGATTTACAATGTAGAATTAACTTTCACCAGCTCACCGGCGACGCAGCAGCTCACCGGCTCAATACGTCAATATAGCAGCATAAGCAAGTTAGCTTTCTGTGATCACGGCGCGGCTAAAAATTGTTTGTTTACGTTAGCGCTTATAATACCATTATCACTAATACTTGGTTAATATCCAGGTCACGAGATATAAATGGAGTATTTGGGTTTTATTAGAGGGCTTTATAGGCGGAATAGTGTACTCCCAATAGCTGCATTGTTAGCCACCTCGTACGTGCTGTATTTTACAACTTAGAATGTATAAAAAAAGAAAAACATGTGTTTATGTCTTACAAATGGTAGGCAAAATTCCCCGAAAAAAGTGCAAGTCCTCATTAAGCATTTTTTCTTACTCACATATTGGTAAATTGTATGGGGATGGTCAAATCCAAGCACCCTCTCACTTATGACCACAGCTCTCAGTTGGATACTACGTGCCTTGAGAACAAAAGGGAAAATTCACAGTAAAAACCTGGATAACAGTCACAGTACAGCAGGAGGATTTTAACCAACCTCAGCGGATTTCCCCTGCAGAAAAGCTAACTTGGCCAACAGGCTGTGGCAGTAACATGCCTCGCGATGGAGGTCATCGCACACTCTCCCGAACAGATACGCAGCATCTTTCAGTTGTTCATAGGCGCGATCCAACAGACCTGCAGTGAGGGAAAACATGAATTTTACAGTGAATGTTTAAACACACAAATCTCAGCACGTCAATCTCAGATGTTCCACCTTTCTGGAGGGAGTCCTGTCCGGCACAGAAAGCTTTGGAAGCGTCAGTGGTGGGCATGTGGACGTGTTTGACGACAGGGAAGATGTTGATGATGTCGTCAGGGCCAATTGGAGCTTTGCTGTGGCTTTCAAGGAAGTAGTCTCTCAGTCTCAGCTGGACAAAGAATGGAAATGGACATCATTGATTATGATACTGTATTAATTTCCAATTGTTGGTCCATCCATCCATCCATCCATTTTTCCGCCGCTTATCCAAGTCCGGTTCGCGGGGGCAGCAGTCTAAGCAGAGATGCCCAGACTTCCCTGTTCCTGGCCACTTCCTGTAGTTCTACAGGAAGTGATACCGAGGCGTTCCCAGGCCAGCTGTGAGACATAGTCCCTCCAACGTGTCCGAGGTCTCCTCACGGCTGGACATGCCCGAAACACCTCACCAGGGAGGCGTCCAGGAGAGCTCCTCCATGAATCGCCACCTTAACGTGGTGGGGGAGTTTGAGTACCCAAATGATCCAAGGAGCTATGTTGTCGGGGGCTATATGCCCCTGGTAGGGTTTCCCAAGACAAACTGGTCCAAGGTGATAGGTCAGACAAAGAGCGATTCAGAAGATTCTTATGAAGAAAGGAAAATCAAGGAACCGCACCTCGCCCGGGCGAGGGACACCGGGGCACCACTCTGGAGCCAGGCCCAGGGCAGGGGCTCGTCAGCGATCGCCTGGTGGCCGGGACTTCCTCCACGCAGCCCGGCCGGGCATAGCCCGAAAGAGAGACGTAGAACACCCGCCCCGGTGCTATGTGGACTGGGTATAGCAGTCAAAGGCGAATGCCTCAGCGACCCGGTCCTCGGTTGCCAAATCCGGTTCTCGGCCCAATTGTTGGTGACTTGGTTTATTCATTTTTTAGTTGTGCACAGAAACACACTTTTATATTGGAAATAATCTAGAAATGTACACATACATACAAGGTCACATTGGAGTACATTTCATGTTTACAAATATCCTATGCCAAAATACACAAGTCCGAAAAGGAATACGAAGAAGTATCACTCCAAAAACACAATTGGTTCTACGCATGCGCAAGGTCTATGTCGCTTTCTGTTGACTTATTTAATGGCAGTTATGTTTGTACATGATCTTACTTTCTCTCGCTGTTAAAATGGTTATAATTTTTCACAAATAATTTTAAATTTAATAACAATGTAATATACAACCCTATATAGTAAGCATATACAGTATATAGAATACCACTGAATAACAATGTAATACACAACCCTATATATTAATCATATATTAAGAATACAATCTGTCACAACGGTCACCGTCACAACCCGATCTGTATTTACAGTCGTCCCTCATTTATCGCTGTTAATTGGTTCCGGACATGACCGCGATAAATTAATGTCCGCAAAGTAGGAATCATTCATTATAAATCAAATGTTCTCACAGATAGCATTAAAAACCGTATACGACCTACTCAAAGTTGCTTTTCAACATAATGAGAGCACTTTGGGCATGAAATAACAACCTTTAGTCACATTTACACTCTTTTGATATAATTTAGCAATGCTGGCTGAGGCTGAGCCAATCAGTGGCCACGATGCTGAACAGCACTCTCTGACTTATTTGGTGTCCTAAAGTGCACAATACTACTGTAGTATTGATATTATTCATCTCACACACATCAGAAGACTAAGTATCGCTAAAGTCCTGCCCCTCCAGACAAGCAGACAAGTTGCAAGGACCAACATCTGGGAAGATGAATGGTAAGGAAAGTAAGGAAATACCAGCAATTTTAGGGTTCCAGGTTCGATCCCTGCTTCCATCATCCTAGTCCGGGGGTCGGCAACCCGCGGCTCTAGAGCCGCATTTAGCGCCGCATTTAGCGCCGCATTTAGCGCCGCATTTAGCGCCGTCCTAGTGACTCTCTGGAGCTTTTTCAAAAATGTATGAAAAATGGAAAAAGATGAGGGGAAAAAAATATATTTTTTGTTTTAATATGGTTTCTGTAGGAGGACAAACATGACACAAACCTCCGTAATTGTTTATATTAAACATTAGGGATGTCCGATAATGGCTTTTTGCTGATATTCCGATATTGTCCAACTCTTTAATTACCGATACCGATATATACAGTCGTGGAATTAACACATTATTATGCCTAATTTGGACAACCAGGTATGGTGAAGATAAGGTCATTTAAAAAAAAAAATAATAAAATAAAATAAGATAAATAAATTAAAAACATTTTCTTGAATAAAAAAGAAAGTAAAACAATATAAAAACAGTTACATAGAAACTTGTAATTAATGAAAATGAGTAAAATTAACTGGTAAAGGTTAGTACTATTAGTGGACCAGCAGCACGCACAATTATGTGTGCTTACGGACTGTATCCTTTGCAGGCTGTATTGATATATAATGTAGGAACCAGAATATTAATAACAGAAAGAAACAACCCTTTTGTGCGAATTAGTGTGAATGAGTGTAAATGGGGGAGGGAGGTTATTTTGGGTTGGTGCACTATTTGTAAGTGTATCTTGTGTTTTTTATGTTGATTTAATAAAATAAAAAAAACGATACCGATAATAAAAAAAACGATACCGATATTTTCCGATATTACATTTTAAAGCATTTATCGGCCGATAATATCGGTATCGTTTTTTTTATTATCGGTATCGTTTTTGTTTTTTTATTAAATCAACATAAAAAACATCTCTATTAAACATGCTTCACTGATTCGAGTATTTGGCGAGCGCCGTTTTGTCCTACTAATTTTGGCGGTCCTAGAACTCACCGTAGTTTGTTTACATGTACAACTTTCTCCGACTTTCGAGGACGTGTTTTATGTCTCTCCTTTTTCTGTCTCATTTTGTCCACCAAACTTTTAACGTTGTGCGTGAATGCACAAAGGTGAGTTTTGTTGATGTTATTGACTTGCGTGTAGTGACCATATTTGGTCACTGCATGACTGCAAGCTAATCGATGCTAATATGCTATTTAGGCTAGCTATATGTACATATTGCATCATTATGCCTCATTTGTAGGTATATTTGAGGTCTTTTAGTTTCCTTTAAGTCCTCTTAATTCATTTTATATCATGACACACTATCTGTATGTAATATGGCTTTTAATTTTTTGCGGCTCCAGACAGATTTGTTTTTGTATTTTTGGTCCAATATGGCTCTTTCAACATTTTGGGTTGCCGACCCCTGTCCTAGTCAATGCCGCTATGTCCTTGGGCAAGACACTTTAACCAAGTGCCACCCACACTGGTTTAAATGTAGCTTAAATATGTAGATAAATGGGTTTCACTATGTAAAGCGCTTCGAGTCTCTAGAGAAAAGCCCTATATAAATATAATTCACTTTACTTCACGCGAACTCTGGAATGGCTGGACAGAGGAGTCACACCATTGGAAAGCCTTGCGTGTCGCCATGACCTTGGCCAGACAATCTGGAAGTCCCATAATAGACTGCGTGTGGAACCCGGGAGGTAATGAAAGGCTGGAACTACACCGCAGCTGTGGATGTCCCACCTACTGCAATGTGCCGATGCCCCCCGGTGCAGTCCAGGAGATACTGGCAAAACAACATTTAAGATTGGTACGGACTCAAAGAAGATTAATTAATTTATGCTTAAAAAAGTATACATTTAGGACCAAATATGCTTAAAAATATATACAGTCATGGTCAAAAGTTTACATACACTTGTGAAGGACATAATCTCATGGTTGTCTTGAGTTTCCAAGAATTTCTACAACTTTTATTTTTTGTGATAGAGTGATTGGAGCACATACTTGTTTGTCACAAAAAACATTCATGAAGTTTGGCTCTTTTATGAATTTATTATGTGTCTACTGAAAATGTGACCAAATCTGCTGGGTCAAAAGTATACATACAGCAACATACATTATCAATTTTGGTTATGTAGAAAAGTTACAATCAAATCAAATTAGCTTCATGGCATGGCCTCTTAACTTCATGTGAGTGATTATGATTGACGACACCTGTTGACTTCTCTGAGCCCATTTAAATAGGGCTCATGTGATGCAGTCATTAGACTCGGTTACAAATTCGACAAAGGGAAAGTCAAAGGAACTCAGCACAGATCTGAAAAAACGAGTCATTGACTTGAACAAGTCAGGAAAATCCCTTAGAGCCTTTTCAAAGCAGCTTAAGGTCCCAAGAGCAACTGTGCAGACAATTGTTTGTAAGTATAAAGTGCATGGCACAGTTTTGTCACTGCCACGATCAGGAAGAAAATGCAAGCTATCACTTGCTGCTGAGAGAAAACTGGTCAGGATGATCAAGAGTCGACAGAGAACCACTAAAAAGCAGGTCTGCAATGAATTGGAAGCTGCTGGAACACAGGTGTCAGTGTCCACAGTCAAGCGTGTTTTGCATCGCCATGGACTGAGAGGCTACCATGCAAGAAGAAAGAGACACCTTAAGGCTCGTCTAAAGTTTGCTGCTGATCACATGGACAAAGATAAGACCTTCTGGAGGAATTGTTCTGTGGTCAGATGAAACAAAAATGTAGCTGTTTGGCCACAATACCCAGCAATATGTTTGGAGGTGAAAAGGGGAGGCCTTTAATCCCAGGAACACCATTCCTACCGTCAAGCATGATGGTGGTAGTATTATGCTCTGGGCATGTTTTGCTGCCAAAGGAACCGGTGCTTTACAGAGAGTAAATGGGACAATGAAAAATGAGAATTACCTCCAAATTCCTCCGGACAACCTAAAATCATCAGCCCGGAGGTTGGGTCTTGGGCGCAGTTGGGTGTTCCAACAGGACAATGACCCCAAACACACGTCAAAAGTGGTAAAGGAATGGCTAAATCAGGCTATAATTAAGGTTTTAGAATGGCCTTCCCTAAGTCCTGACTAAAACCCCATTGAGAACACGCGGACAAGGCTGAAGAAACAAGTCCATGTCAGAAAACCAACAAATTTAGCTGAACTGCACCAATTTTGTCAAGAGGAGTGGTCAAAAATTCAACCAGAAGCTTGCCAGAAGCTTTTGGATGGCTACCAAAAGCGCCTTATTGCAGTGAAACTTGCCAAGGGACATGTAACTAAATATTAACAATGCTGGATGTATACTTTTGACCCAGCAGATTTGGTCACATTTTCAGTAGACCCATAATAAATTCATAAAAAGAACCAAACATCATGAATGTTTTTCTGTGACAAACAAGTATGTGCTCCAATCACTCTATCACAAAAAAATAAGAGTTGTAGAAATTATTGGAAACTCAAGACAGCCATGACATTATGTCCTTCTCAAGTGTATGTAAACTTTTGACCACGACTGTGTGTGTGTGTATATATATATATATATATATATATATATATAAAATCCTCGATGTGGTGAAGTCGCAATATTTGAAGCGTGATGTGGCTATGGACGACTGTAAATTAAAACAAAAAGATTGAGAACATTGTCATTTGTAGAAACAAATGACAATGTTCTTTTTGCGTCAGCCTGTAGCATTGTTTGTTAAAATTCAGTTGCGAGTGCGTCCTTCAGTTAAATGACAGTAAAGTGAAAAGAGTGATGTAAATTGTGGAAATACTACTCCCAATAGAAATGTAGAGAATGGATGAATAAACTATGTTCTGGGTATTCTGAATCATTAATCCCAAATGCCTGATATAGAGTAATTATTTTTTATCCACCCACATGTTCATTTTGATATTATCTTGTTAATTTTTTTATTGTGCATGTTTTTTTTAAATTATAAATAAAACATTCCAATATCACAGCATGCTACGTCACAGAAGCTCGGTCGTAAAAATTGAAAGTGACGCAGAATTGATGGTGTTTCTGGGACCGATCATGTAGTGACAAGAAGCATTGCTTATTTTTTGATCCTACCGCTTCTCCAGATCACAGCGATCACAAATAAATAGAGGTGCCTGAAATAATTTGATTCATATACGAATTGTGATTCTTCTTCTAATTACGGTTCTTAATCAATTTGAAAAATCCAAGAATGGATTTTTAAAAATAAGTGTTTTAGGCCATCTCAGCGCTTACTTATTTTATGTCAGGAGCCAAGAGGTGCTTTTGTTACCGGTTACCTATTTTGAAAAGGTTTTATTTAAATGTATATACCAAATAATATACAGTGGAACCTCGATTTACAGGTTTTTGGTTCTTAAGGATTCTTAATAGGACTAGTTGTTAAAGATCCCTAAATATTCAGCACAACAATTAAATGGGGTTGGAGATGTCCTCTTGGGTGGGGTGGAGTTTGGCAATAGTCATGTGGTGCCACCAGTACAACACATCTTCAGTTGTGTTAAACAGTGTTTGTAAGTAGAAAAGTTTGTATATTGAAGTACATTTGCCCATAATTTGCAAAACAAGTCCGTATTATAGTAAAAGTTTGTACACTTTGAACACAATATAAAGTGCTATATAATACTTCATATAAAAAAACATATGAGGGTGATGGATCAACTGTCCCTTTAATAATAAAGCCAAAACAGCAACTACTGCAGACACACTGCAGACACGTACGTGCACACACACACACACACACACACACACACATTTCTTTTGCCCTGTGGTGCAAAAGACAATCACAAAAAAAGCCAGGTCGCTACAATGATTAGGAATATAAGTAAAACCCACTTTAATAATAATGAATTGGATTTATGCAGCGCTTTTTTAAAACATTTGTTTATTTACATTTTTTTTAACGGAAATGTTAACAGAAGTACAATACAATACAAATCAAATGTTATTTGCCACCCACCCCAAAAAAATAAAAATAATAAAATAAGAATTAAAAAAAAAAAAAGAATCACTCAAATAAGTACAAGCAAATATTGATATAAAGCCACAGACAACTGCACTTCCGAATGGCCTCAATATGGTGCAGCAATACACCAAAGCAAACAAAAGGCTCATCAATCAACCACAATTCAATCACATCTCAATCGGGGCCAAGCTGTAGACCAGTCTGTTTTACATATTTTAGGAAACCACCCCTTACTTCCCGAAACTTTACAGAACGGCCATCTAATGTTAGCCTAATCTTTTCCAGATAACGAAAATAAAGAACATCTTTAATACAGCGGGTGTGGCAAGGAGGCGCTATTGCCTTCCAATTTAACACAATAAGTCTTCCAGCCAACAAAGTGGTGAATGCTACAAGATTATTTTGAGATTTGCTAAAAGAGGATGACAGAGAGGCTACCCCAAATAGTCCACTTAGAGGATTATTCACACAATTATGGTGGTAAGCTGGAACCCTAAGGTTGCTGACACGGCTGCGCTACCATCTGAGCCACACTATTCCTTACTTTACCTTGTTGGTTAATCTTCATTGCTTTGAGCGGGAGGAGGGGGGAAGGAGGCAATATCGACAACCTGAATATTTCAAACCACGCTTGTCCATGGCCTTCTTTTGACTCCTATTGAACTAGCAAAGCTAGAAAAATGTTGTAAGAAAGATAAAAACAATCTTAAAAAGCACACAAAGTTGAATTGAGCACAGTAGCTACTGCCTGCAACACTGAGCTGAAACAATCAGCACCGTTGATCGATCAGCCCGCCCACAATGGCTGTGCTGCCGGGGACAAAATGGCTACGCTGCGAGGTAGGTAGCTAAGGTTTGTGCACAAAAGCACTCCTAAATCAAAAAGTTTGTACAATGAGAGGTTTGTAAATAGAGGTTCCACTGTATTGCATTAATCAGTTTAACTTGAGATGCGATTCTAAATCGAATCGTCATTCCACGATTGGCAACGAATTGTGGTAAGACTAACATCTGTACTAATAAATGTGTTTACTCCTTATATTCAAAATACACTAATCACAAAAGCTTGGGAGGTTGGGCCACTGGGCAAAATCCCCAAAATGCACCTTCACTTCAGCAGATGAACCCCTCGCACAACTCGCTGTTCTCCAATAAAGGAGCTCAACTGAACTCACAAGGGTGTGTGAGCCATGACTGGGCCAATAATCTGATTACTCAATCAGACTTGGCACGGAAACCGTATTCTTCATTGTGCCGCCTATATCTCAACACCATGAGACCAAAATACATTCACTGATCGTAGAAAATAAGAGCGACTGCTACATTTGTGTTTTCAATGGACTAATTACAAACACCATGATACCAAAATACATTCACTGATCGTAGAAAATAAGAGCGTACTGCTCCATTTGTGTTTTCAATGGACTAATTACAACTTCTAAATCGAATCGTCATCCCACGATTGGCAACGAATTGTGGTAAGACTAACATCTGTACTAATAAATGTGTTAACTCCTTATTTTCAAAATACACTAATCACAAAAGCTTGGGAGGTTGGGCCACTGGGCAAAATCCCCAAAATGCACCTTCACTTCAGCAGATGAACCCCTCGCACAACTCGCTGTTCTCCAATAAAGGAGCTGAACTGAACTCACAAGGGTGTGTGAGCCATGACTGGGCCAATAATCTGATTACTCAATCAGACTTGGCACGGAAACCGTATTCTTCATTGTGCCGCCTATATCTCAACACCATGAGACCAAAATACATTCACTGATCGTAGAAAATAAGAGCGTACTGCTACATTTGTGTTTTCAATGGACTAATTACAACTTTATATTTCAATTGTTTAATACCTGTACTCCAGTCTTCAAGCAGAACTCTCTGAGCAGGGATATTTTTTGCAGGCTGTAGTGTTCAACCAGTGGGTTCAGACCAGAACTGTCAAAAAAAATGGCAGTTACAAAACTAATAACAAGCCGTTGCACTGCAAACAAACTTGAAGTCAGAGCAAACAAAAAGCTTCGGCCTTACCCAAGACTCTCAGAAATGCTGTATGTTTCGACAGCATCCTGGCAGACCAGGTTCCACAGCTCGCCTGCGGTGAGGGTGCCCCAGGGCGTTGTCTCAGAGGCCCCGGGCCCTCGACCACGCCGCCTTGACTTCTTTTTTGTGTCCTCTCCCAGTGGGGTGGCTGCGAGATGAGGCACCAATAGGCAGCACAGGAAGTGACTGACAGCTGTAGCTAGACAAGGCACGTCCACTCCCTGCAATGATCAAAATGCCATGACGCAACAAGAAGGCATACATGCATAAGACAGCAGTAAAAAGCAATTAAAATACCTGGAGAAAACTGTTGAAGACTCTCCTTGTTGAGCGCATTAAAATTTCACCTGTGGCCAATCTCTAGTGAAGACAAAGAGTTTTAGAAAATGTGGGTTGGAACTTGGAAAGCAGGTATATCATCAAGAATCGTTAAGCTTAATGGACTATTTTGTTTGCTGACACACCAATAAATGCCTGAGGCGATCTTTGTGTTTTGACTGGTTTATGGCTTTGATGACATGACCAAGATAACGCAGGTTAATGCCTCTCTGGTGTAGTGCCTCTTTTAGAGAAGCTCCGTCCATGGGGCTATCGTTGCTGTGAAGGCAATAATCCACCTGCAAACATATGCAAATAGTTAAAGCCGATGTACAAATGGAGGTTTATACGGCATAATAACAACAACAATGGATGCACGTACAAAGGCTGGTATCTGGTGGGTGACAATGAAAGCCGCAGCTTCGCGCAGTAACCTTTCATGCAACTTTACTGACGCACTCTCACTACTTGGGAAGGAAACTCCTGAAAACACAGAAGGACAAGCTTACATACATACGTACACATACAGCACAGGCCAAAAGTTTGGACACACCTTCTCATTCAATGTGTTTTCTTTATTTTCATGACTATTTACATTGTAGATTGTCACTTAAGGCATCAAAACTACAAATGAACACATGTGAAGTTATGTACTTAACAAAAAAAGGCGAATTAACTGAAAACATGTTTTGTATTTTAGTTTCTTCAAAATAGCCACCCTTTGCTATAATTACTGTTTTGCAAACTCTTGGCATTTTCTCAATGAGCTTCAAGAGGTAGTCACCTGAAATGGTTTTCATTTCACAGGTGTGCCTTATCAGGGTTGATTAGTGGAATTTATTGCTTTATCAATGGGGTTGGGACCATCAGTTGTGTTTTGAATGAGGTGTGTCCAAACTTTTGGCCTGTACTGTGCATACGTACATACATACATACGCAGATTCCCTGTACAAACATACATACATATTGTACATACAAATGTCAACATACATACATACACTCATGCATGCAATCATGCATCATCAAACACCCGGGGAAAACTCAGTTGAAACACAGCACACTGTTAAAGATTAACCAATTTTTACTATAACAATGTAAAAGGTTAATATAGTCCGCTCCTCTATCTTTATCCCCCCTACCTTGTTTATCTGATTTATTTTATGATTCAAGTATTCATTACATGTATGTATTGTTGCATTTAAAGCAATTATGATGATAATAGAGGTAATATTTATTATCGATATTTATTATTTTTTAATGTATTTATATTGATATTTGTATTGCTCCATTTGTAATTTGTGTAATAAGGATACCTGTCATTTCTGTGTTATTACTATCTACTCCATTAACTGGTTCTTCTTTATATTTTGTGGTGTCATATTTGTGTATAAATATTGTATTTGCTAATGTAGTTCTTTTGTTGTTGTCTCTCTGTGTTTTATCCCCCCCTTCTCCCCGCAATTTTCCCCTCTGTCTTCTTTTTATCCTCTCCTGCTCCTGTTCGGCTGCGCCAAACACTAAATAAATCAATTTAACAAAGTCAAATACAAATAAGGCAACAAGAGAAGTATCCCACACTTCTCTTTTGTACAGCAAATCTGTACAGCAGATATGGGCATCTATATCAACAATATGATTTCGCTGGACAGGGCGTAATAAAAAAATAAGGAGAATGCCAATCTTGTTTTAGTTCTTATGCAAATCAAATTTTGTGTCTTCTGTTACCTGGTGAGAACAGATTGGGGCACAGTCGCATCTCAAAGATGACTTCGCTGAGAGAGCCCACCTCTTTACAAGCATCCCTTACAGCTTCAGTGGCCCGAGAGTCACCTCCAAACAGAAATTTGAATATGAATAATGCAAACCCTCCACAATATTCAAATATTGTTTTTCAAGCACTTCTTACAAGCTGTTGCACATTCTTCAAAGCCTCCATTCTCTTCCAACTTCTCCCCGGCAAGTTGTGTGAACTGAGTGTGTCTAGAATAAAGCACCAGTCTTCAATAAAATGAAACAAAAAAAGAAAGTCTTGATCTATATTTAAAGAACAAATTTAACTTACTTGTGCTGGATGAAAGCCTGCATCAACTCTGGCCTTAGTCTGCAGAGACTGTGTGGAAAACTCCTTGGAAGCCCACAATCCTTCTGATAATTCAGTGGCCAGCCTTCTTTTATACTACTCTTTTCTTCGGCTCCTTTGCAGCTTTCTTTCGGTTTCTCTTCCCCACTAATTATCTCGTTGTTCACATCTGGACAGTAGTTGGCATCAGCTGGGAAAGTCCTGAACACATCCAGTATGTATATCCTCCCGTCAGCCCCCAGCAGTCCCTGTGCATCCACTGATGTGAAAAGCGCTGCCCGTTGACCATTGGGTGCTATGACAACATGTTTCTGCAAGGCAAGAGCTTTGGCAGAGTGAGCCAAGAGCTCGAGCATTCGTCTGCGATGGGGGGACTCCTGGCATCCGGCATTTATTCCATAGAGCAAACCCCTATTCAAGACAAAACAGGATATTAATGTATCTATTAAGACCTGCGTCACTTGCAATCACGAGTGAATCTAGAGTAGAATCAGTAGAAAGATACCACAACTTAGATTACGTTTAGATAAAAGTACACAAAACGTTTTATCTTAAATTAAAAATTGCTTGAAAATATGCAGTCTGTATCAGAACGGCAAGGAGTTTGGAATGATTTATGCTTCTGACAATGTAGAAACAATGTTGCAGTATTTTAAACATAATGAAATACATACAGGATTCTCGTAAAAATGTATTAGGAACATAATACCTTCCAAACTGTGGTGTAATTGGGAAAGTGGGGTGAAGTGGAACGGTCACCCCAATTGCAGAATTTTGATGGCACAGAATTAAATTTACAAATTTGTAAAATTGTAATCAGATGAATAATAAAAAAAAAAAAAATTACTTGTAATTGATCACCTTTCACAAGAGTGTCTGAAATATGCCCATTTTCATTGTATGGTAAACACTGAAATTTAAATGACAGGAGCCAATTATATATAATCAATATACAGTATATTTTTAAACAGCTAATAATTGAAAAATCAGGCTAAATACATACTGTTATTATTAATATACCTGGAAAATAATAAAACTACAGCAAAAACATTTAAGCGATTGTGTCCCTGCGCAGAACCCTGACAGACAAAAGCCAGAAGAGGGAAAATTGGAGAGTGATCATTTTTTGTGTTGTTTTTTTCAGAATTGCAGCTCTCCCTTTTTACTCCTGCTATTTGTTTAAAGGGGAACAGCACTTATTTTTGGAATGTTGCCCATTATTCGCAATACCTATGTGAGACAAGAAAACAAGTCTTTCTCTTCTCTGTGCATTCTAAATTGTGAAAAATGGCTAGACAGAGGCGGCTGACAATGAAGGTATGTTTTTTTTGCCATAATCTAGTTTTTTACGATTTCGATTGCATAAAAAGGAGAAAGACGTGTGTCTTTGTGAACTAGAGATTGTGGATGACAGGCAAAATTCCAAAAACAAGTGCAGTTCCCCTTTTAAAAATCACTGTTGATTTTTTTTTGCTTTTCCAATATTTATTTATATTATGTGTGTATGGAACTGGATAGAGTAATGAACAGTTCCACACACGATGTGACTTTTTAAACAGGTCGACTGTGCATTGCGCGAAAACGAGCAAGAAGTATAAAGCCCTGAAAGTATGAAAAAGACTAGCAGAAGAGACCCAGGGAGTTATACAGGTCCACATGTTCGGCACAAATATTTTCCCTGTGTGTTGACAACCCACGCTACTGTATTGCTTCTCATCATAAGATGAAAAAATATATAAAAATCAAGGTTGATGTATAAAGAGAAAGTTGCGCAGAAACCAAACAAGACAAGCCTATTTGGATTGATATGAGTTTGAAGGTGATAAACAGACATAATTATGAAATGTACCGGGAAACAGGAGTGGTCCCTTCCTCCTGCTCAGTGCCTTCCAAACCAGGAGCCAAGCCCTGGGCTGACAGGCGCACTCCTCTGTAGTCGACAATTGCTGTGGGTAGAGTGTGTAACCCCGGTAGTCCTTGTAGTTCACTGTAGGCCTGAACCCCTCTAAGCTCCAATCTTTGAGCAGCCCTGCAAGTAAAAAATCTAATCAAACTTTACTTCTCAAACACTTTTCCTACGAACTTAAAGGGGAACTGCACTTTGCCTATCGTTCACAATCATTATGAGAGAAAAGAAGACAAATTGTTTTTGTTTTTTTCGCTTTCTAACAAAAATCAACTTGTTCTAGGTGGTTAGTAATGCAGCTAATGGGAGCGATCAATTCACCCTCAAATCACTTTAAAAATGCATTCAAAAACTGTCAACAATACTCAATTTACGTTCCGTAACCCATACAATAACTAAGCTGTAGCGACATTGTTTTTGTAAGAGTGAACACTGAGGAACTCTTTTTCCATCCTAGTAACACATTGGCGTGCTTCGGTATTAGCCGTAAAAGCTAACTACGGCAAGAGATAAGTTATCTTCTACAACACAAACCGCGTTTGAGTGTGTAATGCACAACACTGCGATACGACACCAATTTGTACTGACTGAAAAACATGAACAATCATATTACAGTATCTGTAATTTGTTTGTACACAGCTAGCCAGAAAGCGTATGTACTGTAGTTGTATTAACACGCTTGACGTGCTCCGTGTATCATGATCGATATTAAAGTGACTCACTCGATGGAAAGTTGTTCGTCTGGTCCAGCTGGCCGGGGTAAGTGATTTTGGGTAAGCAATCCATTTATGTCGAAATAGTTTGTCTCCAAGTTCCACATTTATAGCGTCAAAATCGCTTTCATCCCTCTCTTACCGCTTCCGTCTGCTCCAACGTCTCACTCTTCTTTCGTGCACGCTTCTATAAGCAGCAGTATATTTAGCTTCAAAAGTATAAGGTTGTAAATCCTCATTTGTCCAAGTCTGTTACCAAGTCTGCCATGATTAGAAAACACACTCGTGTTTGATTCCGGAAGTACAGTGCTACTATGGAAACAGAAATCAATGCGCGGAAGAAATCAGTCCCGTAAATGATTAAAATTTAACATATTACATATTATTATGAATGTGTCTGTTACTACATTATATATAGACTTGCAGTGTGTATATAAAATGTTGCTGGAGGGTTTTGGAGTTGTTGGCTTTGAAGGCTACAACAGTGACTCTCATTAGCCGCATTTTTCAAGCGTTTTGTATCATCTTTAAAATTGTAAAAAAAAATAAAAGATGTCTGTTGTTGTCTCTCATAATGGTTGTGAACGATAGGCAAAATTCCCCAAAAAATTGCAGTTCCCCTTTAAAAACGATGCCCCGATTGCCTAAAATCGCCCCAATACAACCAATCATAAGAAACAAACACACAAAATATAATGCATGGCTGAGTAGAGGAGTCAGGTAAGGAAACACTATGACAGGAGACGTTTCAATAGCTTTTATACAGGTAGTATTTTGTTGCTCAATATTTATTATTGTGTTGTGTCCTTACCTGCGGCCCCTCTCCCCACCAAACATTGCACTGGCTGCACCCTGGCTCATAAACAAGCCACCAAACAGGAAAGCTGGGTCTGCAGGGTTTCCATTGACCGGCTCTGCAAAACCTTCTACCACAGTCTCTGCCCCCTGGGTCACTGTCCTCACAAATGCGCTATTTACCTGTGAAAAGAGTGCTGAAATGTAAATCAAGATATTTCTGATAACACTAAAGGTTAATTTAATGTTTTTTGGTTACCTGTAGGAGAGCTTTTTCCCTATGGAGCCTCTCCTCTTGGTTTGTTTGTGGAAGATCTCTGGCTGCTTGCAGCTCTTCATTCCAGTCTGGAGCCTAACGAAGTGACATAATTATCAGTACAATTGATGAGAAGTCAGTACATCATACAGCGTTATAAATAACCTGGCTTGCTGGTTGCTCATCTACCCCTAGCCTGCTGAAGGTTTTTCTGTGAGTGCGGGTTGCACAGGGGGGGCCAAGCCAGCACAGGGTCTGATAAGGAGTAGGCGTCATCTCGACTTGAGGTGTCTGATGCCTAAAGAAACCAGAAACTAGTTTGACTTTCTACTACAACAAGGTGATCATGAACCACTAAAGTTGAAATAAAATATTATTATGCGCCAGTATGAGCACAAAAGCCCAATAGGTAATGTGTTTGTTCACATTTGTTGGTGTACTGTCAGAAATGCAAATGTAACCAATTTACATAAAACTTTGTGGAGGTTATGTTGTGTTATATGTATTCCAGCTTTCTTAATGAACCTGGAAATAGTCTGCCGACTAACAGGGATGGACAAAAATAATTAAATACAATGTGATAAAAATTTTTATAAGGTCATCTGAATCACAATGATTTTCTCACCATAAAATCAAAAATAGTACGGCCGATCATCAACTATGATTTGTGTAATTGAAATAGAATTCTTGTTTAAGTTATGTTTTAGCAACAATATTTTATGTTGTACCAGGATTTAACTTACTGTTATCAGGACAGATATCAGTTTGTGTGTGAATCAATAATAAAGGCCATCCTTTCACATCTGCTGCATTGTTTTTGGCAGAACTTATACAGCTGATTGCAGAAACTAGTACTGCCCGAATAAATACAAATACGGCTCGCCGCCGTCTTTTTTTGATTGAGTGCTACAAAAGTTTTACCTATTTTTACTAAAAGCTAGCTGGAAGGCAGGACTGATATGGCTGAGCAGGTCAGCGAAGCAGTGGCACACTGGAGATGATTGGGCAGGACGAGGGTCAAATGCTTCTTGAGTAGATCTGGAAGAATAAGTCAAGTTACTTAGGTCAAGAACTCTTCATGATGAACAATTTATATACACAGGGAAACCTCATTTTACAGAACTTTTTAATTTACACATTTTTAGATTGCGCCAAATGTGCCTCTGTGTCCAAACCATTTCTCGGTCTATGAACATTTCATTCATTCATGTGTTTCATTATTTGCCATTCACCAAGTTTTTTCTATTTTGTTTACTTATTAATATGGGTTGAAAAAAGCCAACAAACCAGCCTGGAATATACAATATTATATATACATATAAAATATTATATATAAACATGTACACAGTATATACTGTACACACACACACACACACACACACATACATACATACATATATATATATATATATATATATATATTTATATATTAAGGCTGTGAATCTTTGGGTGTCCCACGATTCGATTCAAAATCGATTCTTGAGGTCACGATTCGATTCAAAATCGATTTATTTTTTTTTTTTTTTTAATGAAAACAATACACAACAATACCATAATAATGCAATACAATTTCAAAACCAAACCCGACCCAGCAACATTCAGAATAGCAATAAACAGAGCAATTGAGAGCAATTGAGGACACACAAACATGACACGGAACAATCCAAAAGTAGTGAGACAAAAATTAATATTATCAACAACAGTATCAATATTAGTAACAATTTCAACATAGCAGTGATTAAAAATCCCTCATTGATATTATCATAACAAACATTAATTAAAAAAAAAAAAAAAAAGAACAATAGTGTCACAGTGGCTTACACTTGCATCGCATCTCATAAACTTGACAACACATTGTGTCCAATATTTTCCACAATGATATAATAAGTCATATTTTGGTTAATTTAATAGTTAAAACAAATTTAAATAATAGATCCCATATTCCAATATATGACTCATTATTATCTAAACTAAATGCAGTTTTTTCTACTGATATCATCTCCATAGCTTGTGTGTACCAGTCAGTATGAGTTGGATTATCAATATCTATCCATTTTTTTAATATTACCATTTTTGTTATTATGCATATTGAAAGAAATGCATTTTTACTCTTTGATGACACGTTACTAAATTGATGGAGATCCCCAAGAATACAAGTTTGCAGTGCCATTGGGATATTTCCGCGACCCTGAAGGGAATAAACGGTAGTAAATGGATGGATGGATGGATTGCTTCTTTTGTTGTTTTCAACCATCCATCCATCCATCCATCCATCTTCTTCCGCTTATCCGAGGTCGGGTCGCGGGGGCAGCAGCCTAAGCAGGGAAGCTCAGACTCTCCTCTCCCCAGCCACTTCGTCCAGCTCTTCCCGGGGGATCCCGAGGCGTTCTCTTTTATTCTCTGACATTCCCACAATAAATGAACAAGAGTTGCCTCGGCTGACCGACACTTCATACATAACTTGCTATCTACTACACCAATTTTAAACAGCTGAGAAGATGTAAAATACAATCTATTCAATATCTTAAATTGAGTCAGCTTATCTTTAATGCTTCTAAAGGGCTTATTGGCATTTTTCCAAATATCATTCCATGATATGTCTCTTTCATCTAAAATGTTTAAGTCCATCATCCATTTCCGAACACATGCATCATTTGCATTTCTAGTGTGGTGTTCATTTATTATTCCATAAAATAGTTTAATTAATTTCTTAATTGTATCTTGATTAAAAAGTGCATCTTCCAGTTCATGGCTATTTAAAGACATACTTTCAGAGGATATGCATTTATTTACAGCTTGTTTTAAAGAGATACAATTTTTAAAATGATTTTTGGGTACATTATATTGATCAACTAAATCATTGAACGGTTTAAGGTTTAGTAATACCTCTGTCTTTCCATGTTGTCCATTTAACCACATTTTTATTAATTATGATATTAGGATTGTACTAAAGCTGTTGATTTACAGATATCATTGACTTGATTCCTAGTATTTTCTGACACAGTTTTAGAATGTTAAAGGTGGCTTATATTGGGCTCTGCCTCAATTCATTAGGTCTGTTTTTAATATAATAAACTCCCCACATCAATGTCCAAATTCATTAACATATTTTTTCTATGTTGATCCAGTCCTTATCTGCAGAAGAATGAAATAAGTGGCTTGCTTGTTCACAACCGAAGGAGATATAATAATGTAAGAAGTTTGGTAATTGTAGTCCTCCTTTATCTTGTGTACAAGACAATCTTAAGTATGAACACCTGGCCTTCTTTCCACACCATATAAAATGTGATATCATTGTATGTATTTTCTTAAACCAACTTTTATTAATTAGGACAGGCATCATTTTCAGTATATAATTAACTGCTGGCAGTATACTCATTTTTACTATGTTCACCCGACCAGGGCCGGCCCGTGGCATAGGCCGTATAGGCAAATGCTAAGGGCACCGTCCATCAGGGGGCGCCATGCCAGTGTCACAAATGTTGGAGAAAAAAAAAAAAAAAGAAAAAAAAAAAGTTGGTACTATTATTTCTAAATACAAAAAATAATCCCACGTTAATTAAAATGCAAAATAAAGCCTATTTAATAGAAATATTATTTGTTACAACATTACGCCCCCCCCCCCCCCCCCCCGCACGGTGCGCCCCCTCCCGTCCCGTATCATGACTCCTTTTGGACGTCACCACATCAAAAAATCAACACAAGATGTCAAACCGGCCAAAACTGTCAGGTGCCCAGGGAAGAAAAAAGAGAAAAGAAAAGGAGGACAAACGAGAAAAAACAGAGGTAGCAGGTAGGTAACGTTGGCATACACGAAATTATTAGTCTGTTACAGAATGTGATAGTAACCTGGCTTTTTAGCATTAAGCTAATGTTACATGATTCGGCAATTGCTAATCAATAAATAGCGAGTTCTGTTTTAACGTCGGGTTAATATTGTGGAGGGGGCTAAATTGTTATGGAAAATAATAATGTAACGTTAGGTAATTACAGTACTCCCACCTTACATTCCTCAGGGACATTTGTATTAGATATTTTAAGCAGGTGTTTTTTGTTTACATTGTTATTGCCTTCTGGTTAGCTAATGTTTGCCCTGCAGGTAATAGTCACTTTTCCACCCCTTTATATATTAGGTATAGTTGTAAGTAAAAAAAAAAGGTCAAAGACAAAGCTATTCGGTTTCTTGTGAGTATATACACTTCACTGCCGATGTGGGGGGTGGGGGGCGGGGAGGGGGCGCCACCTAAAATCTTGCCTAGGGCGCCAGATTGGTTAGGGCCGGGCCTGCACCCGACCCCAAAGTGATATTTGGAGACGTGACCAGCGTTCCATTTTGGATTCTATCTTATTTTTTAAATGTTTAAGATTTAGATCTATGCTTGTATAAAAGTTTGGTGTAATGTGTAGTCCTAGATATATGATTTCTGCCTCTTTCCATTTAATTTTGGAGTTCTGAACTTGGGATTTCTTGCAGTGTTTATTAAGTGGTAATATTTCACATTTGTCCCAATTGACTTTATACCCTGATAAACAGCCATATTCAGTGATGACATTATTGATATAGTGAAGAGAGGAGTTAACATGTGACAGGTAGAGAATTATGTCGTCACAATACATCGATAGCTTATTATACTGAGAGCCAATTTTTATACCATGAATATTATTTTCACTTCTTATTTTTGCAGCTAAGGGTTCAATAACCAAATTAAATAATAATCCAGATGCAGTACATCCCTGTTTTACTCCTCTTTTTTACGAAAAAGGTTCTGAAATATGATTGTTGGTTTTGACTGATGCCATGGGCCTTGAATAAAGCATCTTAATCCATTGTATAAAATTATCTCCAAAATTCAAATTTACGTAATGTGCAAAACATAAATGACCAGAACATTAAACAATTTCCTTGTATTGTCTGAAGATTGTTGACCTTCCATGAAGCCAGTTTGGTCAGTATGAATTCATTTTCCTATTACATTTGATAATCGTGTGGCTAAGATTTTTGCCAAGATTCAAAATGATTTTCTATTCATTCAATACATAGGATTTCAGCAGGATCCAGCCCAGTCTGCTGACATGCAAGCAGAGTAGTAGATTTTTGTAAAAAGCTTATATAATTATAAAGGACAATGTTTTATCAACTGTTTGCAATAATGTAAATTTGTTTTAACTATTAAATGAACCAAAAATATTACTTATTTTATCTTTGTAAAAATATTGGACACAGTGTGTTGTCAAGCTTATGAGATGCGATGCAAGTGTAAGCCACTGTGACACTATTGTTCTTTTTTCTTTTTATAAATGTCTAATGATAATGTCAATTAGGGAGTTTTAATCACTGCTATGTTGAAATTGTAACTAATATTGATACTGTTGTTGATAATATTCATTTTTGTTTCACTACTTTTGGTTTGTTCTGTGTCGTGATTGTGTCTCCTCTCAATTGCTCTGTTTATTGCAGTTCTGAGTGTTGCTGGGTCGGGTTTGGTTTTGGAATTGGATTGCATTGTTATGGTATTGCTGTGTATTGTTTTGTTGGATTGATTAATTAAAAAAAAAAAAAAAGAAATTAATAAACAATAAAAATAAAAATACATTGATTTTTTTAAAATGAGAATCGATTCTGAATCGCACAACGTGAGAATCGCGATATATATATATATACATATATATACACATACATACATATGTATACACATATATACATACATACATACATACACATATATATATTATATATATATACATATATACTGTATATATATATATACATATATATACATACACATAAACATATATATATTATACACACACACACACACACACACACACACACACACACACACACACACACACACACACACACACACACACACACACACACACACACACACACACACACACACACACACACACACACACACACACACAGTTTTGAAAGTGTGCATGTTTTTACTTAAATTTGTCCAAGTTTGAACCCATTATTCATTCATGTTTGCATTGTTACTTATGGGGAACTCTTCTTCACTATACACACTTTTCAATTTACGAACCATAGTAAGAACCAAGTAAGTCTAAAAATTTAGATTCCACTGTACCACAAAATGAAAATAAGAAGATGTCTTAACCTGTTGACAAAGAAACCTTTTGGAGAAGATGTGATGTCACGCCGTTGTCCCTCTAAAGTCACCACGGTGATGTACAGGAAATCTCCTTGTAGCTTCCTGTGTCCTGGAGGAGGGTCCCAACAGCTCAGAGACAGGTCTTTGAGGTAGCTTGGGACCTGGTGACACAAAATGTTCCAAAATGTGCTGATGGCAGTGTTTAAGTAGTGAATTCAATATACTGTAGTTGATTCTGTTGGTAAACTTTACCTCTGGTTGGGAGATATGCGGTAGTAGAGCCATTAGCGGTCTGTCAGAGGAACCAGGCAGTAGATGTTCAGGAGGAGCTGCATCATGGTTGGCTGCTTCTGTTTTTGGGTTGCTTGCAGATCGCTTTAGGCTCCTTCCATTTGGTAAGCTATTGTCTAAAGCAGCAAGTTTGAACATGACTTAAAATTCAGTACTTTAAATGCATGTCACTGAATTGACCTTGACTAAACAAACAGTTGTCACCTGCTGTTTGTGCTTGTGTAAGTGTCTCCAGTAAACTTGGTGACCGTCCTTCCCTCAATGCATCCTGAGGACCAGATGTCCTCAACAGCTCTAGGACTCGAGCCAAATGGTGCCGAGCAGAGCGGACAGTGTAGGGCTCTGGAAAGACATATTGTCACATCAACGGCGTGGCGCAGTGGAAGAATGGCCGTGCCCGACCCGAGGGTCCCTGGTTCAATCCCCACCTAGTACCAACCTCGTCATGTCCGTTGTGTCCTGAGCAAGACACTTCACCCTTGCTCCTGATGGGTGCTGGTTAGCGCCTTGCATGGCAGCTCCCTCCATCAGTGTGTGAATGTGTGTGTGAATGGGTAAATGTGGAAGTAGTGTCAAAGCGCTTTGAGTACCTTGAAGGTAGAAAAGCGCTATACAAGTACAACCCATTTATCATTTATCATTTAACCTTAACATGTACATGCACTGCCGGCTGGAGATGCACTACAATGCATTAATCTACTTGTTTTTGCTATATTACTAGTTTGTTTAGATTTTTAATTTAAGAATACATAAAAATGGCACTGAATATATGATGAAAAAAATCAGAACGTCTTTAAAACAGAATACATTTAATTTTGGGGCAATATTCTGACCATAAGCACTACTAATACACAACACACTCAATTAAAATCTCTTTAGTGGGTAATGCATGACGTGCAACCACGCTTGCTTACGGATAAATAGATAAAAAATTGATTAGTCTTGTCTACAATGGAACTGCTTGTGTACCCTTGACACGTATTTATCTGTACCTTAATAGTCCGAGAAAACCTACACCCAATTTCCTTGGTGTACAGCCTTGTATACTTTGGCATTTATTGCACCTTAAGGAGATCCTATTCTTTATACCCTCCAGACCTTGGGTGTCCAAATTGTTTATTTCTTATTATATGCAGACCACCAATAGAAAAACAAGCTGTAGGCAAAAAATGGCACCCTGGCCACACTTTTGACACTCCTGCATCAGATAATACAGGACAAGTATTTTAGGTGGTCTATTTGAGTAAGCATTTCTGAATCTGTCATAGTAAAGTAACTGCTATGAGCGTAGTGTAGTCTTAGTGAGCCTGAATTACCGGTATGTTCATTTCAAGCCAAGAGATTTACTTGTTGACAGCAAAATTGTATTTCTAAATGATAACAATAAATAATGACACTTAAAAATACATTTAAAGTAAAAGTGTAGAGTACAGAGATAAGGAAACAAAGTCCTTTACCCTCTACCAGACGGAGGACGGTTCCAGGCTTGAATCCCTTGAGGTTTTGCAATTCTGCAAGGGGGTCCAGAGTTGCTCCAGCAAAGGCCAGGGACAGGTTGGAGCGTGGGGACACCTCATCTCTTGAAAGCAACGTCGTTATGGCATCTTGAACCAGCCAAAACCCACGGACCTTTATCCCAAGCAAAGAATAGCCACAAACTTTTTTTATATTCATATTATATGCACTTTATAAACACACAAAACAACAGCTGTATCAAACACTTTCAACAACAACAAAAAAATTAGTATTTTAATCGATTCAACAGAAAACAAGTACCGGTAAGCCAATTGTTTAGGTTACCATTTGCATGGGTGTCAATAACCATAAATATCATGAAATATGATGGATTGAGTCTAATCAAATTCATTGAAATGTTGTTACTGATTTTAACAACAAAAGGCAGCCACGCAGTTTATTGTGTACCTGGAACTCAAACGGCTCCACTCCTGCTCCGTTGATTTTGACAGGGAAAGATGTGTCATCTCCTAGCTTGATAGCAGCAGCATCTTTGCCAGCAGTCACACTGATAGCGTCTGTTTGAAGGGAGAAAGTAAAAAGCCAAATGTATTTCTAACCCTATTAAATACTATATGCTACATTATTGTTAATCGCAAGAAAACACCGGGCAGGTCTGAACTTGATGAACATTTCAATAAATCTTGTTTGCCATAAATACATGTAAAAATATACAGTTAATACATGTGATCAGTATTGGTGTTGGCTGATCTCAGTCAGGGATGTTTAGTAACCATAACCATCCGAGCATGTGCCTGTACACCAACAACATAATTCTTCACAATTAATAATTTCAAGAATCATTATTATGCCCGTTGTTTAAACTATTGCATCAACATCAATGACCAAATCAATGACTAAGATTTATGATTCTTCATATTTCTGGTAAATGTGCTTTGGAAGGTGAAAGTGAGGCAAGAAAAAAAGGGTGTGTCTTTACACATGCACACACATATTACACCCCTCTTACCCCCACAGGGGGAGAGCAGGACCTAGCATGCACAACCTACATTGTGACTAAACCTGTTGAATTTTCCTTTCGGCCTGCATGTCATCTAAGGGTGAAGGGACAACCACGCCCAGCCATGGCATTTGGAGACTGCATAAAACACAAAAAACTGCTACAACATTGCAGTGAAGCAGGCATGCGTGCATCTTACTACACCTTTTCTACGGTGCACGCCCATTTATTAAGAATGTAGTCATTCTACAATAAAACTCCTTGCTGTTAGCGTGGGAGTGGAAAACACCCAAAAACTGATTCTCAGTTTGCAATTGGTCGAAGGAAATTTTGACTGCCAGCCTCTTCTTGATTGGAGGTGACTTACCCGCAGCAGAACTTTATTTCAGTGGTACACTCAAAGTTTGATACCATGCGGTCGTAGGGGTCCATAAAATGGCGTCGCTTTGTATAGAAATTTTTATTTTTTACCCTTTTCTTTTTGAAAGATTACAAAAAAAAAACCCCAAACCAAGCTTAATGAAGAAAAAGACAACATTTCACAACCCATGCATTATGCTGATACCTCGTGTTGTTTATGGAAGTAGTGATAGACCAAATTTTACTGTGGTGAAAATAACAGAAGGAATGTTTAAGTTTGTTCAATAAAAAGTTTAGTTATTAATTAGTTATTAATTAATTAAACGTTGCTTCAAGAGTCCGTTTCGTTGGCACTTTGCGAAATCAATGTTTTCTGTAAATGCAGTATATTTTGGGTCTCGAGCCACTCTAAGCCAACTTCTGGGCCCGTGATAGCCTCACTGACTCCCACATCACAAAATTGGGTAGGCACTAGTTGGTTTAAACATCACTGGGTCGATACTTTGTTATTTTTGTTTAGTTTTTTTTTCAATTACTTCTTTTTGCAGACTTTAATGAAGATTTACTCTGCAAGTTTGTAAATATGCAATAATTTGGTGAAAAACAACGCGAATGACTATGGTGAAAAAAAGCCACGATGTAAACGTTCGAAAATTTGCTATACCTGTATAGAACATTGCGTTATAAGGGACCGCACTATATCGAACTTTGAGTGTAATGTCTTGAGAGGTAACCCTTGCATGTTTAAGGCCTAAAAAGCCACTTTCTAACAATTCTTAGTGATGATGTTGAAAATGGTGCCAATAAATTTAGGAGTAAGAATGCCTTAGGGCACTGTCACCTGCAGACAGGCCAGCACACATTCAACCGTAACCTCTCTATGTGTAAGGGGAGTGGCAAAGGTAAAATAGTTGCACGAGAAGGAACATTCCCATTTTATTACGGGATATCAGCTTGAGTCTGTGTGAACATTTCAACGGAGAATGCAAAGAAAGCGGCAAAGCAGCAGAAGCATGTTGAATGTCCCACCACCCCCACTTCTCATTCTACAGCCAGGGAGGCACCACAGAAATAGGGAGAAAAAAAGAAAGGAAAGGAAAAGCTACATGAGTTTTTAGATGTTACCATTCGCCTTGGCTTGATTTCTTCCTCCTGTTCCTTTCCTCACTTTGTCCTTCATGTCTGCAGTTAATGTATTTGGCTTTCAGTCTTGTAGTGGTTTGGCTTCACTCTGCTGGGAAGTGCTGCAGTCTTCTGTCAGGCTGGAATGCAAAAAGAGAGTCCGGGTAAATGTGCTGCAGGATTAGCCCAGTAGAGTTAAAGTAAATGGCTGTGTAGGGTTGTGACTCCCGTCCCTTTCTCTCCTGCAAACTCAACTTATCTTCTCTACTTGTGTAAAAAAAAAAAAGAAAAAGAAAAAGAAAAAAAAAGCGCCTCCCTTATTGCTCCACACCAGTTTACTCTGCGTGCCTCCTACACTTTGCAGGGTGTGTCCATGCATTCTATCTTCCCCAATCCCCTGGCATGCTTCACACCCTAAAGCCCGGAGGAGAGGTGGGAGTGAGGCACACAGTTTGATTGGTAGCTGTTAAACCTCAGTCAGCAAATTAATCGTTTTAGTTTGAACTAAATTAGAAAAAAACACTTAAACGTACCTTGGGTGACACGCATAACTATAAGAGTCATATTTCAATGAAGTTACTACAAGGAAAGGTTTCCGCACATGGGTGTGTCTATTGTGAGGTTACTCGCACATAGCTGAGCTATTAATTTACAACAAGCAAGACATGTTTGTGCTAAACAAAACATTTGAGTTATGTTCTAAACTGTTGCTACGTACGCTGCGAACCCGGATGTAAAGACATATGGTCACGTGAAGCTTCAACTTACCCAATTCTCCCCAAACGGTTTTATATTTAAGGTTGAAATAACTGTGCTGATTTACATGACAAGATGAGTGCCGCAATCATCAAACAGCTATAAACTTTTTTTCTTCTAAAACTTTCACACCCGTGACGTTATATCATGTTTGGGGGCGGCGGTCTGGGGCTTTTAAGTGCTTCTCGTAAATGCCAACTTCGCATGAGCCTTTACTGTATTTTGCACTTTTGATTTGTGGGAAACAGTCAATATTCAAATATGAAACAACACCAAATATATTTTTTTATTAAGTAACCCAATTTCTTTGTTATGAATCAGATTTGACATGTTATTATGTGGTTGTTCGCGAACGCGTCACGTGTAACGGTTGAATTTCCGATAACCTTAAAGTAGCAGTGTTTGACAGGACGCTGTCCTTGGCTAATGGCTAACTTAGCGAGCTTAACATTTACAAACAATTACTAAGACTCTACAGCAAAGTGTTTTGAATGCTCTTGGTGAGTTGAAGTGCATTTGTTTTAATTTAAAACACCAACATGGATGTAACAGCCGTGTGTCAGTTGTGTTATGGGTCGCTTTCGAAACCGAGCTAGCATAACACGAATGTTCTGTCTCAATGCCGTGGACATTGTTTGCACGTTCGGTTTTTTAAATATTTTTAAAAATGCTATTCGTTAAATGCTATCATTATTTGTAATTGTAAGTGTAGTACAATGGCAGCCTTGTTTGGTCATAGTGACACTGGAGACGTATCATCGTGTGCGTCTTTTAATTCACCATGATGATGCATTGAGACAGCTATCAAAGTAAACAAACATTTAGGTCGCAGTCATTTAGGTTAGTCACTGTGTTTGTGTTGATCCGATCCCCCTCAGGTCCCAGCTGCAGGTTGAGCTAATGTCCTTTATTTCTGGTGAACACGGGGATAAGTCTCCAACTGCTCCACCTGCCAAAACTCAGGACCTGTTGAAGAACCCCGGGGCGAATGTGACAGCAGAGATCCCATGTGCAGACCCAGTAAGTGCATGTCTTTGTGATTCCTTTACCATGACTCTTCGTAGGTTCCATGTATGGCCAAACGTTGTATAGATGAGTGGAAGCTATTTGTGTCAAGATGTCCACACTGATGTGATAAATAATCAGAATCAGAATAGTTTTTATTGCCATTGTTTGAGAATGGGTTCACAAACTAGGAATTTTACTTGGTGCAATCGTGCAACATAAAACACAGAATAGAATAACATGAGCTGTATACGGAGCTATCAGATCTTGTTATTGTTCATGTGCCTGATGGCCGAGGGGAAACAATTGTTCAGGTGGCGGGAGGTGTGGGTCTGGATGGACCATAGTCTCCTGCCTGAGGGGAGAGGGGAGAATAGTTTGTGTCCAGGGTGAGAAGAGTCAGCTGTGATCCGACCCACACGCCTCCTGGTCCTGGAGGAGAACAGGTCCTGGAGGGATGGGAGTTTTCAGCCAATAACCTCAGCAGCACGTACGATGCGCTGCAGTCGATACTTGTCCCGGACTGTGGCACCGGGGAACCACACGGTGATGGAGGAGGTGAGGATGGACTCCAGATGGCTGAGTAGAACTGCACCAGCATCTCGGTCGGCACCTTAAAGTTTCTTTAGCTGCCGCAGGGAGTCAATCAATCAATGTTTATTTATATAGCCCTAAATCACAAGTGTCTCAAAGGTCTGCACAAGCCACAACAACGCCCTCGGTACAGAGCCCACATAAGGGCAAGGAAAAACTCACCCCAGTGGGACGTCGATGTGAATGACTATGAGAAACCTTGGAGAGGACCGCATATGTGGGTAACCTCCCCCCCTCTAGGGGAGACCGAATGCAATGGATGTCGAGTGGGTCTGACATAATGTTGTGAGAGTCCAGTCCATAGTGGATCCAACATAATAGTAAGAGTCCAGTCCACAGTGGGGTCAGCAGGAAACCATCCCGAGCGGAGACGGGTCAGCAGTGCAGAGATGTTCCCAACCGATGCACAGGCGAGCGGCCCACCCCGGGTCCCGACTCTGGACAGCCAGCACTTCATCCATGGCCACTGGACCTGTGTGTCTCCCCCTCCACATGGGATAGGGGGGAGCAGAGCAGAGGAGAAAAAAAAAGAAACGGCAAATCAACTGGTCTAAAAAAGGGGGGCTATTTAAAGGCGAGAGTATACAAATTAGTTTTAAGATGGGACTTAAATGCTTCTACTGAGGTAGCATCTCTAACTGTTACCGGGAGGGCATTCCATAGTACTGGAGCCCGAAAGAAAACGCTCTATAGCCCGCAGACTTTTTTTGGGCTCTGGGAATCACTAATAAGCCAGAGTTCTTTGGACGCAGATTTCTTGCCGGGACATATGGCACAATACAATCGGCAAGATAGGATGGAGCTAGACCGTGTAGTATTTTATACGTAAGTAGTAAAACCTTAAAGTCACATCTTAAGTACACAGGAAGCCAGTGCAGGTGAGCCAGTATAGCCGTAATATGATCAAACTTTCTTGTTCTTGTCAAAAGTCTAGCAGCCGCATTTTGTACCAACTGTAATCTTTTAATGCTAGACATAGGGAGACCCGAAAATAATACGTTACAGTAATCAAGACGAGACGTAACGAACGCATGAATAATTATCTCAGCGTCGCTAGTGGATAAAATAGAACGAATTTTAGCGATATTACGGAGATGAAAGAAGGCCGTTTTAGTAACACTCTTAATGTGTGACTCAAAGGAGAGAGTTGGGTCGAAGATAATACCCAGATTCTTTACCGAGTTGCCTTGCGTAATTGTTTGGTTGTCAAATGTTAAGGTGGTATTATTAAATAAATGTCGGTGTCTAGCAGGACCGATAATCAGCATTTCCGTTTTCTTGGCGGTGAGTTGCAAGAAGTTAGCGGACATCCATTGTTTAATTTCATTCATACACGCCTCCAGCTGACTACAATCCGGCGTGTTGGTCAGCTTTAGGGGCATGTAGAGTTGGGTGTCATCAGCATAACAGTGAAAGCTAACACCGTATTTGCGTATGATGTCACCTAGCGTACATCAGGGACGTGCAGTGAGGTTTGAGGTTGGGGAGGCACTGACCCACAGGGACGTGCAGTGAGGTTTGAGGTTGGGGAGGCACTGACCCCACTAGCCAGATTTACAAACATACAGTATGATGCTAAGTCACTGACTCACTTTGACATTCCGTGCTTTGCATGGTGGGGCCCCTCAGTACATCACTGATTTGCTATGCCCCTACTCTTCAGGGTGCAGCCTTCGGTCTTCAGGCCAGGGTCTTCTAAAGATCCCCAAAACTCGTTTTAAAACCCGTGGAGACCTGGCATTCCAGGCTATAGCTCCCAGACTCTGGAACAATTTGCACCAGTTCCTCCGTGATCTTGACTGTGTAGAAACTTTTAAGAAACACAACTTTTATTTTAGTAAAGCTTTTAGTTAATGCACCTTTTAACTATCATTATTAATCCACTTTGTATCCTTTTTATGATGTTGCCCCTGTTGTTTTAATTGAATTGTTGTTTTACTTCACCTATGTTTTGTACAGCGCTTTGTGATTTTATCTGTGAAAAGCGCTTTATAAATAAAATGTACTTACTTACTAGTCAGATTTACAAACATACAGTATGGTACTAAGTCACTGACTCACAAGTCAGATTTACAAACATGACAGTATGATGCAATGGCACCGGCCCAAAATCACAAAAACACACAGTACGATGCTAGAATAAAACATTTCAACACACTTAGCACACAATTAACACAGCACTGCAGATCAGACACTAGACCAGGGGTCCCCAAACTTTTTGACTCGGGGCTCGCATTGGGTTAAAACAATTTGCCCGGCGTTTATATATATATATATATATTCATCGTGCACTAATTGACTGAAAGAGCGCGACCTTGCCGCTGATGTCACGTTATCGATGGGAAAATGCATTTTTAGACAATAGGTTTTGCCTGAGCGTCTAGGAGACACCGAGAGTAACAAGCGGTAGAAAATAGATTAGAAAGAACAGATTTAAAAAAAAAAATTATTAAAAAAACTTGGGACTTCCCGCGGGCCGGATTTTGGACGCTGGCAGGCCAGATTCGGCCCGCGGGCCGTAGTTTGGGGACCCCTGCACTAGATGGTATATCTTACCTTTACTTGTAAATTAAGTCCATTCGCCTTTTCTTCTGGACAAAGATCTCTATGACTTTGTCGTAGACGTCCTCCTTTTTCTCTTGTTCTTTGAGTTTTAAATGTCTCTCTTTGTCAATTGAGATAATTGCCAGGGAAGAAAGTCGTCCTAGGTCAGTCCTATTCCGACTGTATGTTTTGATTCTTTTCAATGTAGAAAACGACCTTTCCACAGACGCCGTCGTTGCAGGTATAGTTAACATCACCTGGAGTAGCTTTGTTGCTTTGTTGAGAATAAAAAGCAGAGAAAGCAATAAAGATGTTTTTTGTAGCACAGCCAAAAAGCCATTATTTTCGAGTATACCAATCCTTTTGAAATGAACGCGTTATTTTCTGTACTCGGACCACACACACCTTTGAACCAAATCTGGCAGCTCTGGCGTTGGTCTCCCAGTATTCATGACTTCTTGCTTTGATTGAAAGTCCAGTCTTGAAAAATGTCTTATTTTACAAATGAAATCCTCCATTTTTAGGCCGAAAAAGCATCACAGTTGTTGTCTGTTGTTTTCTTCTTCTACTTCTTAAGGCTTTATGAACTTTTGAACTGCAAGTTGACAATATATCGCCCCCTACTTTGAGGCAGAGGTACTTGCTGCCTCATGGCCTGCCTTTTCCCCGTGGCAACAAGCACGTGCCCCCTGCACACACATGCTCAATACACTTTGTGTGTAGCCATGGAGGCACCACCTGTGTCTGCCTCACTTCTCGTCTGCCGCGTTATTTTGATCAGGAAACACAGAATTTCCGCGATTTTGACCATGAAAATTATCAAAATATACAGGAACCACACCAAAATCACATAGAAAGCATGGATCCAAAAGATAAATATTAAAACTTATTTTATTTTATTACTTTGTTTTTGAACATCTCATGGTTAAGCCTTTTACCCCCCCCTGGTGGCAAGGTGAGGCACTGCCTCACTTGCCTCCCCTGACAGCACGTCACTGAATAACATCTATTAAACAATTTCAATATTAACGTGTCTAAAGGATGCCAGCTGATGCGACATTAGGTTGCTGACAGCTCAGGCTTTTGACTTGTTTGTCGAGTATGCTCAACCGTCAATCTGCGGACACCAAGTCGAGCCCTAGGCAGTCTGAAGGTGCGAAACAAAGCAAGTTACAAAAGTCTACTTAACTTTTTTATTGAATGAATGTGCTTGAAGAAAGGATAGCAAGTTTTAGATCATTGACTTTTTATTTATTAAAATTTATTAAAAACATCTCGCATCTTTTTCTGGTATTATTGGGGACTGTACTCGTGTTTGGGAGACTCTTGGCTTCTTTCGCTCTGCATTATTCCTGACGAGCAGCATCCCCAGCCAGTGCTTCTCCTCCATGAAAGACCGGCAGCTGCCACTCCTTTCTTGATATTTTCACTTTGCACGTTTAATATTTTCAATGACGTCAATTCAGATCATCACTGGTTTAAATCGACTTAAGCCAAATAATCCAGTGGTTTTAAAATTAAACAATCATCAGTAAAGCGGTCCGAAATTGACAATAATGGTCCATGGCCAAGATTTCAGTACATATCTGGTTTGTTATATGAAATAAATACTGCACTCTAGTCTAGACCATCGAGTAACGCTTAACCTAGTCATTAACATTTGATAAAAGTAACAATGTTTTTCTCTGCAACAAATCCTGATACCTAGCACAACTTAAAAGCTGTTCCAAGCAGCTCTAAAATAGTCTATTGACTCAGCATTGTCACAGTTCACACTGCTCAAGTCCCCATCAATCTCTGTGCTCAGTAATTCTTATTTAGTGTGAGAGTTGGTTGGTGCTCCTCTTCCAATGGACAAAAATAGCTCCCAGCATTCTTTACCCACTGAGCGACAGTGGCAAAATGAAGACACTGCCTTTGTTTCTTGGCAAAGAAATAGCTAGGCTATACATGGAAGTCACACACTGTTTCTCTTTATGGTTTCACACACTGTTAACATTTAGGGACAGGCACAGTGTCCACACTACTGTGTCTACTACAATGTTCAGCTACTATACCTTTTAATGTTTTTTAGTCAAGACATGTCCAAGACCATGAATCCTATTTAAATGTTAACAGTCTCCTGACTAGTTTCCTGACTTGGCAATTGTTTAGTGCAGCTGTTGTGTCAAGCAGTGACAGGCACCCACATGTTTAAAATTCAAGGAAACAAGGCTGTTTACAAGCTGTACAAAGCAGGGTAAGCAGGATTAGAGGAGAGCAGAATAGAACAGAGCATTGTCGGCCTGGTCGAGTGGAGTCGTCCTGGTCGAGTGGAGTAGAAGCCGGAACACTTCCTTTTTGCTTTTCTTTACTTTGTCAAATAATCTCAGGTTTCTGTTGATTAGGGGCTTAATGGACCTAAACAGATCTAGCACAGACTTATGTGATTATCACAGTGTAATGCAGTAGACGCATGTGTTATTATATGATTTGATTTCTTTTAACCTCTGACTCTTTTGTCACTTTCCTCCAGGTGTCGCCTACATTGGATGAAGCCACTGCTGATTTGATTTCACCCTTTGAAATGCTTAACATGGAGCCTGTCGCCCCACCTTACCAAGTGGTGCAGCCTCACTGGTTCTTCTGCAGACGCACCGATGACAACACCTACTGGTCCCCTTTTAGCAGAGAAGACTCAGACAAATTGGAGAACGCCTACAATACAGGTAAACATGCACAAACTCTGTATCAATAACTACAATATGTTTGAAGCAGGCAGGCCAGCAAAAGGCTGCATGCATGAGTTCACTGTAAACACCTGGGAAGATGGTGTTATAACATAAACGGGGGAATTGATGACATGGTATCTGACAAACTAACATGTTTAGATTTAATATTGAAACATTTGATCATTCCTCTTTCATATTTTTTATTGGAAATTGTAAACTAATAATCACCCACAATCTGCTGGAAGGTTTATAGTTTAATTTTTTTTTTCAACATGTAAAGTAATTTTTACAAAAGCAGAAGTAATGAACTGTCATCATCATAAAACATTTAATAAATGGGACCTTTGATGAATATAATCTATATTTAACACATTTTCTTGTGGTCTAGATAATCCATCCACCCTTTTTCTACCGCATGTCAATTACAAGATCCTGGTGGGTGCTGGAGCCTATCCCAGCTGCACACAGGCGGAAGGCGGGGTACACACTAGACAAGTCGCCACCTCATCACAGGGCCAACACGATAGACACAATTTACACTCCCATTCACACACTAGGGCCAATTTAGTGTTGCCAATCAACCTATCCCCAGGTGCATGTCTTTGGAGGTGGGAGGAAGCCGGAGTACCCGGAGGGAACCCACGCAGTCGAGGAGAACATGCAAACTGTAATAAAAATGTATTGGATATGCTTTGGTGTATATTTAGCTTGATTTTTGCTCCACAGTCACATTTATAACCCACTCTTTGAGTCTATCTGCAAACGGTTCTTGTGTCGGGGTGTTCATTTCCTTTCATGCCACCCCCTTCCAAAAGTATCAGAATTCATCTTTTGAAAACGTACAGTGTTGAATTATCTTAAAGACGAACATGGCCGCAATTTTTTAGTTTTTCAGACACGGTCGAAAATAAACTTCATAAGCCGTATATAGATTCACAAGTGACTAAAATTAGGTACACCTGCCCACGCTCTTTAACAATACCAAGCTGCCTTTAAAAAGCTGCTTTTACCAGCATTTATATATCAATCATTCATGTAGCACTTTTCATGCACAGACAACTGGCAACAAAACGTGCTTTACAACAGTAAAAAAAGAAGAGAAGAAAACACACATCACTATTGACAATAACAAAACAGCATTGGCCCTAGTGTGTGAATGTTGTCTGTCTATCTGTGTTGGCCCTGTGATGAGGTGGCGACTTGTCCAGGGTGTACCCCACCTTCCACCCGAATGCAGCTGAGATAGGCTCCAGCACCCCCGTGACCCCGAACGCCTTCCGCCCGAATGCAGCTGAGATAGGCTCCAGCACCCCCGCGACCCCGAACGGGACAAGGTAGAAAATGGATGGATGGCATTGCATTAAAAACGCCACCTTGTCACACGTTATTATGCGCATGGGAATATTAGAGGAAAATAATACTTTGTCCAACCTTATCTTATATTTCCTCAAACTAAGTAGAAATGTCATAATGCCACTTTTTTCTCGTCTGAGTTTAATGGCTATTCCAATATCGAAGTGGCCCATTTTGACAAAAGAGTCCCGTGTAAAATGTTGTGGACAAATTAACACAGAATTATTCACTTTATAGACCTTCAGGCAGCTCTGTCCAAAACTGTATCGAAAACTGCGTGCAAGCTCAAGACCAAATGTATGAACCTTATGATTTGATATTTTGGCATTGTTTAACAGGAGCATCCAACATTGTAGCTACATTTGTTAGTCAGAAAAGAGCTTCGTTGCCTCTATGGCAGTGGTCCCCAACCACCGGGCAGCGGCCCGGTACCGGTCCGTGGACCGATTGATACCGGGCCGCACAAGAAATTAAAAATAAAATAAAATATTTTTTCATTTTTTTTATTAAATCAACATAAAAAACACAATATATACATTATATATCAATATAGAGCAATACAGTCTGCAGGGTTACAGTCCGTAAGCACACATGATTGTATTTCTTTATGACAAAAAAAAAACAAACAAACATATTTTGCACCTCCCCAATGTAAGAATAAAGGTAAAAATGAGCAATCATGAATAAGACTCTGTGTAGATCTTATTAAAATGTGTATGACGTATGCTAATGCATTTACTTGTGTGCCAGGAGCCGATCGGTGTGAGGTGGTGGTGGCTGTTGAAGGGGAGCGCTATGACGTACACGTCAAGGAGAGGAAGCGCTATGCTGTATACTGGGAACAAACTCCCACTGAAGTCCGCCGATGCACCTGGTTCTACAAGGGAGATAAAGACATCAGGTTCATGCCATATCCTGAAGATTTCAGCAATAGTCTTGAGGTAGTCCGACACCAAAGTAGTACTTTCAAGCGTTGCCTATTCCTTGAGTTTTACTTAATGGCCATTTCTTTTCCTCTTTGTCAGGAGGCTTATATGATCTCGGTTACTTTAGATGAGTGGAAAAGGAGGCTGGATTTTGCCACAGGAGAGACTGTCATTTTACACAATCCCAAGGTAAACCCTTCCCTTAAAGTATTCCCATAAATAGATACATTACGGTATATGCAAAATTTTACATGACAGTCTTTGTGGGTTTTTTATGTTTTCCCACTTTTCTTCTGATCCTTTCTCAGCTGATAATGCACTATCAGCCAATAGGCATGCAGGAAGACTGGGTCTCCTCGCCATCGGAGCATACTCGTCCTAGAACAGTCAAGCGAGGAGTTGACAACATTGCTGTGGAAATACCAGATGGTAGGCCCTTTGGCTGTAGTGGGTTATTCACACACTGACCACTTTATTAGGTACACATGTATGCCATAATGAGATCAAGTCCATACATAGATTACAACAGTTTAGACCCTCTGATCAGAGTGCCACTATAATTTAATGTTACATTTAAACCATTTTTGTGGGAATTTATTACGTAGTTACTAGGGCTGTCGAAGTTAACGAGATAATAATGTGCAAAGTTCGTAAGTCACGGGTTGGGATTTTTCGGCTTGTTTTCAAACGTGTAGTTGCTTATTAGGGCTAGTTGTCTGTCCCCACATTAAAGCAAAACATGTCCCATGTCAGTAGGTATGTTATTCTTTTGTACACAATGTTTTATGGTTATTGGCACGCACACAGACACAACATTTGGTGCCAATTTTGTGTTGAGCTGTTAAAAAAAGGATGCCTTATGAACATTTGCAAAAATTAAACAAATGGCCAGCTCTAGTTGGGTTCACATTTTTTTTAATAAGGTACATTTATTAAATTGAAAAAGAAACCCTGTATATTTTGCGATTAATTACAAGTTAGCTATGGACAAAATGTGATTAATCCCAATTAAGTATTTTAATCATTTGACAGCACTTGTAGTTACTAATGCATACAAATTCAGGAAAATGTTTTATATCCATTGTAATTTATGCTTTAATGAATAAGAACTAAGGGTTTAACGATTCGTTGTAACAAAGATTCGATTTGATATTTGTGGTTGCCGATATGATTCAGAGACAATCTCAGTTTTTTTTATAAAACGATACAATCCGAAACGATTCAGTGAGTTGAAATCGATTCAGTAACTTTTTAGCAAAACAAATCATGCAGTGCCACTGTGAAATAAATACTAGATACTGGACACTGCATGTTAAGTTTCCTTTATTCCTGTTATTTCTTGTAAGGGAATTAGGTATAAATGAAGCAAGTAAACAACAATTAATGTCCAGTCAATTCACATACTATTGAATTCAGTGCAAGCAACACTTTAGGTTGACTTAATAAGAGGAAACCTTTTTTGCTCACATTTTCAACATTCAAGCAATTTTCAATAAAAGTACAGTAACCAACAATTTAACAGTAGATTTACCTGATAATGTTCCCTGACCCGCCCATAAAGTATCTGTTCCCTGGACAGCATCCCAAGTGTGCGTGCGGAAGCTGTTCTAATTTCCATAGCCTCCTCGATCTATCTCTTCTGTTTATTTCTGATTAAATGGTTTCGACTTAAATTCCGGAAGTCGGTGTGTCGGCGTAACTTGCTCTGCTGTCACTTCTGTTGTGTCGGTCTTAAAGTTGCGTTGTGGCTGTATTTTATTGTGTTGTGTCGTTTGTATTTGTTGGGGCTTTTGCAATTGAGCTGTAGCTGAAAGTTCTTGTGTTGTAATTAAGGATTTTGTCTTGTGGCGTTTGCGTTTGTTATGACCTTTCTTGACCATCGTAGCTGTCCGCCATTTTTGTTTTGATGACCTCACAGATGAGCTATTAGACTTAAAGGGGAAATTCACTTTTTCTTAGTATTTTGCCAATCGTTCACAAATAGACAAGAAAACAAAGGTTTTTTTTTGCAGTTTAACATGTAAAAATTGGTTTGTCCTACGTGGCTAGCAATGCAGCCAATGGGCGCAATCTATTCTACCTCTAAATCACTTTAAAAACCTCCAAAAATACTTAATTTACGTTCCGTAACCTGTATAATAACCAAGATGGCGACATTGTTGTTGTAAGAGTGAAGACAGAAGAACTATTTTTCCAGTGCAGTAACACATCGGCATGCTAGAGTTTTAGCCCTAAAATCTGGCTACGGCAAGAGACCAGCTATAGCTTCTGCGTCAGCACCTGAATTGCGTTTGAGTTTGTAATACACAACACAATGCGATAGGACACCAATCAGTCCTGACTGAAAAACATGAACAGTCATATTACCGTATGTGTAAAGTTTTAGCCCACATTATACGTTTTGTTTGTACACAGCTAGCTCAACAGTGTATGTACTGTATTTGTAAAAACATGCATGACCTCACAGATGAGCTAATAGCTTGGCTCCAAGTTCCACATTTACAGAGTCAAAGTCACGCCAACTTCACTCTCTCGGCTTCCGTCTGCTCCAACGTTTCACCCTTCCTTCATGCTCGCTTCTGTTACCAGCAGTTCATCCTAAGTATATTCAGCTTAAAAACTATAAGGTTGTGAATTGTAATTTGTCCAAAAATAGTCATCTTCTTTGTCTGTTACCAAGTCTGCCATGAGTAGACAACACTCGCCTTTGTTTCCGTAAGTAGGAACACACATTTGTTGCTAGAAGTAAATAAATGTGCTGAGGAAATCAGTTCCGGCAATGATTAAAATGACCAAAAGAAGGTAAATATCCTACAAAAAAAACAAAAGACGTGTTCATGTCTCTCATAATGATTGTGAATGATAGGCAAAATCCCTCAAAAAGTGCAGTTCCCCTTTACGTCCTTATTTTTAAAAGTGCTAAACTTCATATAAAGTCTGTCGTTTTTAAATTCAATGTTTTCCTATTTCTAGTATCGATAAAATCGATTGATTCCATTTTAAAACGGTCTTGGATCAAAACCCATCTTCCGGAAAGCAAACTTGCTGAGCACGGATCAATATACTTGAAATTTAGGAATATAAATCGATCTATTGATGTATCGATCAATTGTTACACCCTTAATAAAAACAGTTGCTAAATACGATAAACAATTTCCAGCAAGATGCAGTAAAGTTCCACACCATTGCATACAACCACCCCTAAATATATTTGACAGTGTTGTGCATTCTGAACATTAATTGTCTATTTGTCGACATAACTTTGAACCTTTTCTAACCTGTTTGTTTGCAGGTGAACCAGAAAAGGTGGACCACCTTGTATTTATGGTCCATGGCATTGGTCCAGCATGTGACTTGCGCTTCAGATCCATCATACAGTGTGGTAGGTGCATTTTATGTGCACATGCCTATATTGAAGAGAAATATATTTCTTTCCAGTTGATTTTTTCTTCTCCCTCTAGTTAATGATTTCCGCAGTGCGTCACTTTCCCTCCTGGCCTCTCATTATAAGCATGCTCAGCTGGAAGGGAAAGTGGGCAGAGTGGAGTTCCTTCCTGTGAACTGGCACAGTGCTCTACATGGGGATGCTACAGGTGTGGATGAGTGAGTATAGAACAAACGAGTACACTTTTTCTTCTTTTATTTTTACAAATTCTGACTAACTGGAATCTTTCTGTAATTCTTTACTTTCTAGGGATATCAATAAGATCACTCTGCCTAGCATCAGTAGACTAAGACATTTCACGAATGACACCCTGCTGGACCTGTTTTTCTATAACAGTCCCACCTATTGCCAGACAATAGTGGACACAGTGGCCTCAGAGATCAACAGACTGCACACTCTCTTTAAACACAGACATCCAGCGTTCAAAGGGGACATTTCTGTTGTGGGCCATAGCCTTGGTGAGAGATCCAATAACACAATATCTCCGAAATAGTCCTGTGGAACATTAAACACTTGCTGATCTCTTCCGTTAGGTTCATTGATACTGTTTGACATGTTAACCAACCAGAGAACTGGTTCACAATCTTCTAGTAACAAGGTACAGTTGATTTCACTGTGATTGCTTTGTCAATAAATTGATTTAAGAGTGATTTAAAAACGAACCCTCTCTGTGCTAAAGATTCTGGCTGATGACCCCTGTCATCCAAAACACGACTCATTGGCGAAGACTCTCACCAGACTTGGCTTGCAGCAATACCTGCCCACATTACAGGCAGAAAACCTGGATCTGGAATCACTGGTAATATTATACTGTAAATAAAGGCCATTGTTTACAGTTGCATTTAAGGGAAACTGTGCTTTTTTGGGAATTTTGCCCATCATCCACAATTTCTATGTGAGACAAGAACACACGTCTTTCCCTTTTCTTTACATTCTAAATAGTAAAAAAGAAAGCTAATAATGCAGGTAATAGGAATACGATATATTCCACCACCAGTGTTAATCACTTTAAAAAAACACCCAAAAACCTCTAACACTGTTTTTATACATGTTGTAAGTATATATGCAATAAGCAAAATCATGATAACATGTAATACTTACAATATTTTGGTAATTGTAGGCATTACCTTAACTTCTCTCTTGGGTGCATTGATTTCACAGAGTGCATCGCAACAGTAGTCTTTGTTGCTGTGCACTTTTTGAAATCAACAACAGCAAAGAGAGCCCGTCCTGTGTATGTGTATGTATATATATATATATATATGTGTGTATATATATGTATATATGTGTGTATATATATATGTATATATGTGTATGTATATATATATATATATATGTGTATATATGTATGTATGTATGTATATATATATATATATATATATATATATATATATGTATATGTGTGTATATACATATATATATATATATATATATATACATATACATATACAGGTAAAAGCCAGTAAATTAGAATATTTTGAAAAACTTGATTTATTTCAGTAATTGCATTCAAAAGGTGTAACTTGTACATTATATTTATTCATTGCACACAGACTGATGCATTCAAATGTTTATTTCATTTAATTTTGATGATTTGAAGTGGCAACAAATGAAAATCCAAAATTCCGTGTGTCACAAAATTAGAATATTACTTAAGGCTAATACAAAAAAGGGATTTTTAGAAATGTTGGCCAACTGAAAAGTATGAAAATGAAAAATATGAGCATGTACAATACTCAATACTTGGTTGGAGCTCCTTTTGCCTCAATTACTGCGTTAATGCGGCGTGGCATGGAGTCGATGAGTTTCTGGCACTGCTCAGGTGTTATGAGAGCCCAGGTTGCTCTGATAGTGGCCTTCAACTCTTCTGCGTTTTTGGGTCTGGCATTCTGCATCTTCCTTTTCACAATACCCCACAGATTTACTATGGGGCTAAGGTCAGGGGAGTTGGCGGGCCAATTTAGAACAGAAATACCATGGTCCGTAAACCAGGCACGGGTAGATTTTGCGCTGTGTGCAGGCGCCAAGTCCTGTTGGAACTTGAAATCTCCATCTCCATAGAGCAGGTCAGCAGCAGGAAGCATGAAGTGCTCTAAAACTTGCTGGTAGACGGCTGCGTTGACCCTGGATCTCAGGAAACAGAGTGGACATAGAGTGGCATATCCATTTAACAAAGTATCATTGACCTTGACTTTGTGGTTTCTGTTTGTTAAAAATTTAAATAGAAACAATATCAAGATAATACTTCAATGGGAAATACTAAACAAGTAAAGTATATTAAAAATATATCAAAAGACCTTTGACGAAATGGTCACTGCAAACTTCTTGCCACTTTTGTTGTTGTGGTTTCCTATAAAATGTTGCACTCTTTCACACTTCTTGATTAACTCTCGTGGAACTCTGAAGAAATGTTTATCTTTTTCGTTATTTAAACGGATCGTACAGCCGAAAACAATGCACGCGCAGGTTATTTTTCTCCAAAAAAGGCTAAATGGCGGTTATGGTACCCATTGAAAACAGACGCTTGCTTGACCACCACCCATATTTACTGGGCCGGACGTGATGTCATGTAGATCCAAGCAATAGATGAATCCCATAAACCTGCATTGTTAGCCACCACATACTAGGAGTTTTTCACTATTTAGAATGCACAGGAAAATCAAGACGTCTGTTCTTGTCTCACATAAGGATTATGGATGATGGGCAAAATTCTAAAAAGAAAGCTTTCTTTTCAAGCATTGTTTTTATCTTTGTTTAGGCTCTTTGTCAAGAAAACGATCTCAAAGATATAGGAATTCCTCTTGGACCCCGGAAGAAGATCCTGAAAAATGTCAGGAGGAAATGTTTTTCAGAGGTTAGATACGACCACTTTATTTAAATTTTGAAACCGTCCAACCATCTTTTCAATTCTATGAAAATTGTGTTCTTTAATGTTTTTATGGTCATTTCCAAAGCGATAGCCATACATGTATTTTTTTGTTTTTTGTACTTTTCCAATTCAATTAGGATTACAAAGCAACACGGCAGCCACAAGGTCTGGGAGCTCCACTTCAAGACTCTCTTACCAGTGAGGACAATGGTAATCCGTCACCAGGATCGGAGGCACAAAAGGCCCAGTTACACAGAACACAGTCCATCACCAGCTCCGTAGACTATGAATATTTCAACATGGGCATCGGACAGGTACCATGCATGCATGCACAGGCGCTATTATTTCAGCTTCTTGCTTTCATGCATCACCTTCCTGCTTCTCTTCCCCTGCTTGCCCGGACAGACCAGTGGAGGCATAGCCAAGGGACAGGTTTGTCTCAAGTGGTCTCCACATAATAGCCTTCCAACACCCTATGTTGGCTTATTTTCTAAATAGCCATACAGGTTGTGTCATAAGGTTGGTGTATTGGTCCCTTATCATGGAAGCCAATACCAATCACCTTACTTTTTGTTCTCATTCTATTCTGCATGAATGACCAGCTCTTGTCCCTACCTGTTCTCATTCTCTTTGAACATTGTCTTGATGTTCTGGTTGTTTTTTAGCATCCTGACATCCCACGCACCCTGTTTGTCTTAAGCGTGCACTGAGAAATATACATTTTTCTAAGCTTTTTTTTTTGTTTTATTTTGATAAGAATAATTTCACCTTCTCTCTCTAGGTATCCATCGATTACCCACAGCTGGCATTTCACCCGCAGACATTTTTTGCATTTGGATCTCCGATTGGAATGTTCCTGACTGTCCGAGGGCTTAAACGAATCGATCCAAACTACAGCTTTCCAACGTGCAAGAGCTTTTACAATATATATCACCCGGTGAGCAATGACACATTCATACTCATTCATTAAAGCCACTTTTAAATATCTAATTTCTTGTTTCTTTTGTTGTGTAGTTTGACCCCGTCGCTTACCGGATTGAACCCATGATTATTTCAGAAGTTGATCTAGAGCCAATGCTAATTCCCCACCACAAAGGCCGTAAGAGGATGCACTTGGGTATGGATGCTCTGCCTAATGTTATTGTGGTGAAATCATTTATTTTAGCAGTCCTGCTCATCTCTATGTTTGCTTTCTAGAACTGAAAGACAGCTTGACCCGCATGAGCATGGATTTGAAGAATAATGTACTGGGGTCATTACGGACGGCTTGGCAGTCCTTTTCTAGATTACCTGTTGCTGCACTGCCCCCGGTGGATGAAGGAGAAACCACAATAGATGGAAACTCTCGGGAAACACAGGGTAGATTGATGATTTTGGTTTCTCATTGTATTTCTGTGTCGGACTGTCGATATATACAGTATGTGTGTGTCTCTAACTCACATGTCCTTACACTCCTCTTACCACTCTCTGCTTGCCAACATCCTCCCTGCTTGTCTCTTAACTCTATCCGCTTCCCTCACCCTTTACTACACTTTACTGTGAATCTCAGCCTTAGATGAAGTTTGTGCGCCTGCACAGACAGGAGAAAAAACTGGTGACTTTTGGACAAAAGTAATTGCGTGGCCCTGGGCCCTTCATAGACAATACTTCCAAGGTAAGACAAGGTGGCCACATGGATAATCTGACAGCGCTTGTATACAAATGCAGTAAATCCGATTACGGTACTGCATTTTTTTAAAGATCAGTCTTTCATTTTTTTTTAGAAAAACTTAAAAAATATATATATATCTTTATATATATATATATATATATATATATATATATATATATATATATATATATATATATATATATATATATATATATATATATATATATACACACATACAAAAAAGTAATTTCAGGGAATCAACTAACAATTTGCCATCATTTTGTTGTTAGGATAGGCTATACATTCAATGATAGCTGAGGTTAGTAGCTTTGGCAAATCGCTATCAATAGGTAACAACAACAAAACATCACGTGTAGCTTACATGCTCACAGCCAGAAGAGGGCGGGATATAATGCTTTCAACACTTTGAAAAGCTAGTAAAGGTTGCAAACAGCCTCTTTAATTGGATTCTAACAATCATTCCATCATAAAGACACATTGTAATGTGTTGACAATGTCTGCTCCAAGCCCTTCCCTGCTCCTTTCTAATGCATGACTGTGCTATTATCACTGCTAATGCTTCTCTTGCTGTCAGGTTGTATTTCATAATGTGAAATTTTACAAGCCACTGGAGAATTCCACAACACTCTTTAATTAGCTAAACTAACAGAGCAGCAGATGTGGAACTTCATCTGGGTGGAGTAGCAGATCACACACACGGACATACGCACACGCACGCACGCACGCACGCACGCACGCACACACACGCACACACGCACACACCCTTACTTGCCAACCCTACCGGATTTTCCGGGAGACTCCCGAAATTCAGCGCCTCTCCCGAAAACCTCCCGGGACAAATTTTCTCCCGAAATTCATGCGGACCTGAGTGACGTGTCGACATCCTGTTTTCACGTCCGCTTTCCCACAATATAAACAGCGCGCCTGCCCAATCACGTTATAACTGTAGAATGATCGAGGGCGAGTTATTGGTTTCTTATGTGGGTTTATTGTTAGGCAGTTTCATTAACGTCCTCCCAGCGCGGTAACACACAACAACAGCAGTCACGTTTTCGTCTGTCGTAAACAGGACAATACTGCCATCTACTGTACATGCATATGTGACAATAACATCTACGGCTTTTAGAGAGTGCAGTGCACAACTGCGCACACAACAAGGAGACGAAGCAGAATGCATCATCAGAGAGGGTGTTCAGCATGGTTAGAAAAATAGTGACAGAAAATAGAACAAGGATGGACAATTCAACCCTTAACTCAACAATGAGTAGATGAGTGTTATGTGTGTGTATATGTGTAAATAAATGAACACTGAAATTCGAGTATTTCTCTTATTTATATATGTGTATATATATATATATATATATATATATATATAGCTAGAATTCACTGAAAGTCAAGTATTTCATATATATATATATATATATATATATCTGAAATACTTGACTTGGTGAATTCTAGCTGTAAATATACTCCTCCCCTTTTAACCACGCCCCCCCCCCCCCTGAAATCGGAGGTCTCAAGGTTGGCTAGTACTCTTTTATCCATTAAATATGTCGCTTAAAATTCTCAGCAGCAGGAATGGTATTTGGGGGAAAGAAGACTGGGACAAAAGCATACTTGCCAACCCTCCCGATCTTTCCGGGAGACAGTGCCCCTCCCGAAAATCTCCTGGAAATCTCCCAGGGCAACCATTCTCCCGAATTTCTCCCAACCTTCACCCGGACAACAATATTAAGGGCGTGCCGTGATGGCACTGCCTTTAGCGTCCTCTACAACCTGTCGACGCATCCGCTTTTTCACCATACTAACACATACTTGCCAACCTTGAGACCTCCAATTTCGGGGGGAGGGGGTGGGCGTGGTCGAGGGTGGGGCAGGGGCGGGGGTCGTGGTTGGGGCGGGGGCGTGGTCAAGAGGGGAGGAGTATATTTACAGCTAGAATTCACCAAGTCAAGTATTTCATATATATAATATATATATATATATATATATATATATATATATATATATATATATATATATATATATATATATATATATATATATAAGAAATACTTGACTTTCAGTGAATTCTAGCTATATATACATATATATATTTATTTATTTTATTATATATATATATATATATATGTATATATAAATAAAATAAATACTTGAATTTCAGTGTTCATTTATTTACACATATACACACACATAAGACTCATCTACTCATTGTTGAGTTAAGGGTTAAATTGTCCATCCTTGTTCTATTCTCTGTCACTATTTTTCTAACCATGCTGAACACCCTCTCTGATGATGCATTGATGTGTGGCACGCACAAAAGTGCTTTCATCAAATGCATTAGAGTCTGGAATCTTCCATCTCTCCCTAGCATGGCCCAAAACCGGTCAATCTTTGCTTCCTGAGGAAGATCTTCAGTGCCAAGCACTTGGTAGTCCACTACTTCTTCCCGGAGGCTATCCAGGTCCAATCGCAGCTGCGGCTTGGAACTTACAAGCTGTTATGAGAGTAGCGTATGTGTGTGGCCCTTTAATAGGTGAGCATGTGAGGTGAGTGACGTCAGTGAGTGTGTGGGCGAGAGAAGAGAGGGAGCGGTAGCATGAGTGCGGGCGGGGACTAGTTTGTTTTGTGTTGGATTGTCTGTGTGCAAGCAATCAATAAAGCAAGATTTGCAACTAATCGCCGGACTCAGGCAGGAAAGGTGCAACAAAGCGTATTTCTTCATCTTACTCGTCGTCGGCGTCGCCATGGCTGTATCTTCCTCGTTCTTCTGCTTCGTCTCCTTGTTGTGTACGCAGTTGTGCACTGCACTCTTTAAAAGCCGTATATATTATTGATGTTATAGATGGCAGTGTTGTCCTGTTTAAGAGTGTCACAACATTGCTGTTTACGGCAGACGAACTGCTTTACGGTAGACAAAAAACGTGACTGCTGTTGTTGTGTGTTGTTACCGCGCTGGGAGGACGTTAATGAAACTGTAATAAACCCACATAAGAAACCAAGAACTCGCCCTCGATCATTCTACAGTTATAATGTGATTGGGCAAGCACACTGTTTATATCGTGGGAAAGCGGACTCAGGTCCGCATGGAGCTGGAGGGGGCGTGGCCTCCAGCTCTGCCTGAATTTCGGGAGATTTTAGGGAGAACATTTGTCCCAGGAGGTTTTCGGGAGAGGCGCTGAATTTCGGGAGTCTCCCGGAAAATCCGGGAGGGTTGGCAAGTATGTACTAACAGCGTGCCGGCCCAGTCACATGTTGTATGCGGCTTCTGCATACACACGAAAGTGACTGCAAGACATACTTGGTCAACAGCCTTACAGGTCACACTGAGGGTGGCCGTATAAACAACTTTAACACTGTTACAAATAGGCTCCAGCACCCCCCGTGCATATCTCATCTGCATTCGGGCGGAAGGCGGAGTACACCCTGGACAAGTCGCCCCCTCATCACAGGGCCAACACAGACAACAAGCAAGCGGTAGAAAATGGATAGATGGACAAATATGCGCCACACTGTGAACCCACACCAAACAAGAATGACAAACACATTTCGGGAGAACATCCGCACCGTAACACAACATAAACACCGAACCCTTTAGTGAAAAATAAAATGTTTGTTTTTCAAATTCAAGACAAAGTTATATGTTTTTGGTAACACTGAAGTATGGGGAACATATTCTAAGTAACAAAGACTTAATTTAGAGTTATTTGGTTAGGGTTAGAGGGTTAGGGCCAGGGTTAGAGGGTTATAATAAGGCCATGCCGAATAAGGCATTAATAAGTACTTAATAATGACTAGTTAAGAGCCAATATGTTACTAATTTGCATGTTAATAAGCAACTAATTAATGGTGAATAGTTCCCCATACTAAAGTGTTACCATGTTTTTTTTTACTGGTGCACAAAATGAACCGTGCATGCACATCACCATGTTCAAAGAACAAAACCAACACAGCGCATAAACTCACAACAAATTACACACCTGCAAATCAGTGTGACTTCTGCTGTTGCCGTATCCGTAATACGCCCATAGGGAGAAGTTTGTATTTACACGATGAATCGGGTGTGTTTTGACCTCCGCCGAACCCCTGAGGCCGACTCACCGAACCCCTAGGGTTCGATCGAACCCAGGTTAAGAACCACTGCCCTAATGGTAACGACACTAGCTTGATTACATTAAGATAGCGCCACAAAGATGAAAACACTCCCACAGACATCACAGTAAGTGTCAATTGTTTTAATTATATTGTAAAACTTACAAACGTTGCTTGGAGTGTTTAATGAAGAATCCTGTTGAGCGGACACGCTATGGACGAATAGTAGACGAAACAGGACTAATACTTTCAGTTCAAGGCACAAAAACAGAAAGTACTTTTTCAACCCGTTGTGTCATATACAAACTATTTCTTCAATATAAAACATGACTGTTAGCGACGAAAAATCAATAATAAATTATAAGCCAGGTTCAACGCATAGGAAAAAAGCAGCATCTTATAGTTCAGAAAATACAGTAATAGTATCATTTTGAGTGTTATAAGACTGTGGATGTACAGCACATGTAACTTTCAATTAGAAGGTTCCATCCTTCCATCTTATCACAGGACCATCACATTCTGACCGCATTTACGGTACAACCTCAATTGCTTTTTTTGTCCTAATCAATTACTGCCAAAAGCAGACTCTCTTTTGAAATCTACTGCTGTTTAATATCTTCGATATCTCTGTGGTCCGCCTGACCTCCTGTCCGAGCAGCAGAGAACGCGGAAGCAGAGTACACGACGGGGTTAACGGAGCAGCCGGAGCAAGCAGAGCAGCCTGAAATAAAAGTGGGAATGTTGAACGGAGGACGACGAATCGACCATGTGCTGCAGGAAAAACCAATAGAGAGCTTCAATGAATATTTGTTTGCTATTCAGTCCCATCTATGCTATTGGTGAGTCCTACACTGATGTTCAGGGAATTCTTAATAACTAATTTCATAATATACTTTAAAAAATGTGTTTACTTAAAACTCCCTCCCTTTTGGTCTGCCAGGGAATCCGAAGACACAGCACTACTGCTGCTGAAGGAGATCTACGACAAGCTGGATGTGACCTTCGAACAACCGCAGCAGTAATTACAAATTTCTCAATAAATCTCACTTCAGGAACTGAGTGAGTACATAAAGGACAGCTGTCATGGTTGTGCAGTCCTCTCCCAGAATGCCTTACTCGTTAGTCAGGTGATCTCTGGTTCTGTCAGACAATATTTCAGTCACCACAAAAGTGGAGTTGGTGTCTAATTTATAGATTCCGTCATGCTGCGTCTTGCACTAGGCCGTCTTTTAAGCACTTCTTTATTGTTTTCTTACCTTGCACTTTTACTATTTTCAACAATAATGCACAGTTACAGTGCAAGTGAAGAATGTGGATCATTTTTATGTTGAAACTTGATGATCAGTATGGAAAGGGTTGCAGAGTTAGATTTATTGTATAGTAGGAGGTCAAACTCCCTAACCAAGGGACAATTCCCTTATCCTATAGTTTTATGAATAGCAATTATGTTGTTTTGGTTGTCTGAAAGTTATTTGTATATTCAGCAAAGTCAAGGTTTGCTGTGTCTGTAAAAGTTTTCCTGGCAGTCACCATCCCAAAGATCGAAAAGCTGCTGCTCCAATAATGTGCAATTTTAAAGATTAAATATTGACGTTACTAATTTTTCATGAGCTTTAATCATTTATTTGTGTGTTAATTGTGTCATCATATTCACACAAATGTGTGAAGCAATTCAGCCTAACAATAGATATGTAATTGTGTGCCGTTTGGGTGCTGTTTTTGGTAATCTAGTTTAGCATTCTCCATTGTATATTAAGATATTTTTCAAATACAGCTTAAAAAGGGCCAAATTTAACTTTTTGTTTCTGTCCTTTGCACCAATGCCCTGTACAGTTATATTTTGTATTAGATGTACAAACCTCTCAATATATTGCATTTCCCATGTACTTTACGAATCTTTCATTCTTTATGCAAAGTACAGTGTGTGCTTGGTTGCTGCTTTGTCATTTATTTGAGTAAGAGCTCAGTCACCAACAACTTTTGAAGCTAATCAAAGATTATTGTTTATACAGCAGCTAACAAATATTCATATTTTATGTTATTAAAATGAGTTTTTGTATACTGCACCATTAACCAGAAAATAGACTGATGCCATGTTTAACACAACTTATGCATACCAATAAAACATAATGCCCTGGTTTTTGCATGTCACAAACGCACACAATTTATGTGAAACATATACTGTACTGTACTACACTCTCCAAGAAAAGCACTTAAATATTTGACAAAAAAGAATACCTGTTTACCTCTTGTGTGGCTAATAAATGCATTTCTGGTATTCCTTAAATATGTCAGTATTTTTTTTCTACAATTGAAAACTATACGAACTACAGTATGAGTGAATGTAGGATTGTAATGTAAAATGTATGCCACAAATTTACAACATTTACAGACAAATAATGTTATGTAATAAACCTATCCCAAGTTAATTACTTGCATTCCTGAACAAAAAATAAATGTGTTAGCTTTTATTCGGGAATATATTATCGTTTTAGGTTATGTGGGGAAAAATAACTATTTAGTTATTCCAGTTTCTTAGTTGCCCAACAAATGAAAAAACTGTTAAATGTTCATTTGTATATAAAAAATGTTTTAATATGCGGAAAAGTTGTAAGGGTAAAAGGGTAATGAAAGGTACAAAATATATTTGAAAAAGTCTAATTAACTAAAGCTTTCACAACGCTCTGTTGAAGACCTGTTCCAATCAATGTTAATACAGGTTGCCCATTTAACAATGAAAAAATGTCATCAAATATGTCTGTCCCATTTATTTAGTTTATAAAATGTAATCTTAATCTGTGTGCTAACCATGTTTCTGTGTACAAACGTCATTAATTTTGTGTCCCGCTGCCAGCCATTTTGTGCATGATCGTATTGAAGAGATTGTCTTTGTACCACAGCAAATTTTTAATTGTGATGAGTACGGACTTTTCTGGAAAAAATATGCCAAAGAGGTCTTATTTCACATTGTCTGAGAAGCCTAACTCGTTCAGCGGCGGCTCTTCCAAGGCACAAACGGCCCCTCCGTTTTCTGTCTTTGTCTGGCTCATGAGGACCTTTGCCGCTAATGTTATGTTAGTGGATTTTACTTTTTAAAATGTTTATTATTGTAGCAATATGGTTGTTAAAGTAGGATTTTTGTGATTTCTGATCGTTTGTAAGGCACCAATGTGTTGGCAAAGCAGCACATACAGGACAGTTCAGCTTGTTTTTTGTTGTTTTGGCTTGTTAATAAAGACAGTTGGTTATCATCTCATTATGTTTGATTGATATACAATGCTCTATAGTATTTTATATTGTATTCAGAGTGTTCTTACATTGTTGCAGTGCATAACAAGGAAGTGCAAACGAAAATCAATCGACGCTGTCAGCGCTGGACGTAAATGGGAGACTGATTGGCAACCGGGTGAAAGTGTGTCTCGGTTGCCAATCAGGCAATAGGTGTGGATGCCTGTGCACGGCACGAGGAAGTGAATATACAAAATAGGAGCACACGAAGAAAAAGCAAACATTAGTCCAAAACAGTCACGTGACACAACCAATGGCAAAAAAAAAATGGAATTCAATTGTTCAATTTGGTAGAAAAAAATCAGATAACAGACATAACAAAAAACTTTAGTCATATAATTTGGCAAATTTTTGTCATCATCTCCAAACATCTTTTTGATTGATGAATAATGAAAAGTCCAAAATATCAATGTAAATAGGATGTAATGTCAGCCATCTCCCCAGTGCCATACTCGACATGCAGCCCCATATTCTCAATGACTGTAAAGATTAGCATGTTTTCTTCAGGCAGTCGTCTTCATAAATCTCCTTGGAACAGCAGCTCTTTCATTATCCAATTGGAACCTTATTTGTTTTCTGTTTAGCCGTCAAAGGCGGCTTTGGATTAGCTTTTCTGTATTTAAATTCCATTTCCTTTAGGGCGGTTTCTTAAAGTTCGATCAAAGACGGTGACCCCAGTTACCGCCTGCATGTTCTTCATTTGTTTTGCGCTTTTTCTGTTTTCAACACAATGTTTTAAAAAAATGTCTGTCTTGACCGCTTTAATGTTTTCCTTGGTCTACAATTATGCTTGCCTTTTACAACCTTCCCATGTTGTTTGTACTTGATCCAAATTTTAGACAGCTGACTGAACAACCAACATATTTTGCAACATTGTGTGATAGTTTATCTTCTTGTTGGAGCCATATTTCAGTCAATCCACCTGGTGCAACAGCTCTACAAGGTGTGAGCGCACATCCATCCATCCATATTCTGCTGCTTGTCCCTTTCGGGGTCTGGAGACAGGTGGGGGCTGGAGCCTTCTCAGCTGCATTCAATCGGAAGGCAGGGTACACCCTGTGTGAGCGCACAAAACTTTCAAATACTAACCCCCAATGTTATTACTTCCTGATCATTTAAGTCCATGCTTCATACTAATGTTAATAACCATTATTGTTTTTAGGTCTCCATTGAACACAGTGAAAACTACAAATTAGGAGAATTAATATCTATTTTTCAGGCAGCAAATTCCTCATTCATTCTGATATATGCCACTCTTAATCTTAATTTCGGAAAAAAAATTCAAATTGCAACAGAAACACTGTAATAATCAAGTTATAGAGGAAATGTTTAGACAGAAATACATATCAAAAGACACTAATGCAGAGCAGGAGATTGTGCTAATAATGAGCTAACAAGCTAGTTAACTCATACATCACGTGGGTGATGCACAGTTTTATGCTAATATTAGTTAAACATCTCAAACTACTCAGTAATGGAGGTTGGAACAAAAAAAAACTATTTACCGTGAGCGCCCTTGACCAGTTGTATAAAGATTATAACCTTTTTCCTCATGTTCCTGTTACCTGTCTGTTTGTTACTTCAATAGTGTCTGACTGCTGCTCTTATTCCTTGTGTTGTACTCTGCATCCACCTAGCGGCCAACGTGGGTACTAACAGGTCACAATAAATTAAAAGTTAATTGCGTCAATTACGTCCCAGCATCGTTACAAGTTTAGTTTCACTACATTACTCGGTAGTGTGGTCTGTGGTGTTGCCGTTTTGTTCTTAGTAGTTGTTTTTTTGTTTTGTTTTTTACAACTAATAGCTTTTCAGTGCTGAAGCTACTTTGTGGCCAAGCAACGTCCACAGAAGCTAAATGTTCTGAGGCTTTTCTAAACCTTAAACGCATCTCTCACGTTTTACGTCACTCGTGTGATTGAAAAAAATGCCCGCGAATTGACTGGCAGAGACATCTTCATGTAAAACAACATGGCCGTCTCTATACAGGTTCATGTCACTTACCGAGACGCTCCTGTCGACGTCCAACACGAATTTATGGACACGCATTGAGGTATTTCCCTAATAAATGAAATAACATAAGTCAATTACCAGCTGAGTTATAGTAGTTATTAATAACGTAGTCACTCAAGAAGAAAACAGCATTAGCACTAGCTAGCAACATGTCTTAATTGGCAGCAACATATTTAATGTGTTGTGTGTTAATAGAATGCGGTAAATAAAAGAAACAATTACAAGTTACTGAATTACAATGACCAATTTAACTAACATGAACCAAAAATAATTATTAATATAAAAAATGCTACAGACAATACCCCATAATGACAATGTGAAAGGTTTTTTTTTAATTATGTTTTTAATTTTTGCACATTTAAAGAAAAAAATCACGCATACATAAGAAGTGAAGGTCAGATGAAGTTTCATGAACATAGAACCACTTTAGCCAATAAGTTGTATACAGGCATGTAACTTTTGAACGGAAGTGAACGAAGTGATGGGCCTCCAAACCAACATTGCTAATGTGTTTTAGGATTTGCTCACATTTGGTTTCTTTTGTTTAAATACGCTGAGTTGGTGCTTTACGAAACACTCGTAGCAAAAATGTGTTTTAAGAAATACAAATATCAAGATTATACTTCAATGAGAAATACCGAACGTTAAAGGTGTATTAAATCTGTAATGAAATGATTACCGCAAACTCTGCTCCCTTTGACTGGAGTGCGTGCTACTTTTCTTGTCTTTTTCGTAAAATATTGTACTCTTCCGCCCTTCTTAAATATCTCTAGAGCAGGGATGTCAAACATGCGGCCTACAGACCTGAACAGGTTCAATCCGGCCCACGAGATGAACTTCCATCCATCCATCCATTTTCTACCGCTTATTCCCTTTGGGGTCGCGGGGGGCGCTGGAGCCTATCTCAGCTACAATCGGGCAGAAGACGGGGTACACCCTGGACAAGTCGCCACCTCATCGCAGGGCCAACACAGATAGACAGACAACATTCACACACTAGGGCCAATTTAGTGTTGCCAATCAACCTATCCCCAGGTGCATGAACTTGCTAAGTGTAAAATTGAGCCACATTTTTAAATGAAAGTAACTGCTGTTTTAAATGTGTCCATTAGGTGTCGCAACAGCAATTCTTTTCGACAAGCAAATCATTTATACCAGGGCGAACAAGTATACCAAACAAGAGGTACACGGTAAAGAGGGGATACAACTGCTCCCCCTCAACCTAACGTAAAACAAACAGAAGTACAAAAAAACAATTGGTAACCCCACTTAAAATGCTGAATGAGACACAGCACTTTGATATAGTTCTGTGAAAATGATTGTCTTCTGTGCAAATTTAAAAGAAAGTGAGGCGTGTCTGATTTACTGGAATACTGTCAGTCTTTTAAGTTTTTAGTTTTGGTTTGTTGACATTGTTCACACATTGCACAGCTTTTATTTTTCTATCAATACACAGGGACCCTCTGAATAATTACTACCTTAGTTTGTATGGTTTGTTGAGTTAGCACAGGATTAATTGATTAAAGTTTAATTGCTACCGCCTGAATGCAGCTGAGATAGGCTCCAGCATCCCCCGCAACCCCGAACGGGACAAGCGGTAGAAAATGGATGGATGGATGCTTTGTAGATACACTGAGATGAAGTCTAACTTCAATGTGTTCTTCATGGTGTTTTGTCAAGAGGATTATTTGTGATATGTACATTTTCAGCATGTGCTTGTTCTATTTTGGGCCGTAGTAAAACAAAGAAAACAATCTAAAGTTGTCGTAGTGGCCCACGTGGGAAAAGATTTTCCTCCATGCTGCCCCTGAGCTAAAATTAGTTTGACACCCCTGCTCTAGAGGAACTCTGAAGAAACATTTATCCTTTTCGCGATTTGAACGGCTTGTACAGCTGAAAATAACAAGCGTAGGGCATTTTTCTTCGAGAAAAGCGAAATGGCGCCTATTACTCATTGAGAACAGACACCACGCGTATTTAATAAGCCGAACGTCATTTAAATCCAAGCAATTGCCCAAAACCTCATTTACACTTCTGTTGCATAATGTGCACCTTCGACCCCCCAAACATAAATTCACGCACCTAGTTTGTGTTCACAAATATACATATTTTTTTTATTACAAAACTATATGATCCTAAATAACACAAATGACACAAATGTAATGTATAAATAGGCATAAAAAGTAATACATTTTTATTAGCGCAAATTCTTTGAATACTAACCCCCAAACCTTCTCTCCCCTCGACACAATCACAAAAGGATATACAATTATAAATAAAAAAGGGACTAGAATATGAACAAAATATAATACTGTGCATTATGTACAACTCTACCATGTAGCTCCCCTAGTGATTGTGGCCTTAAACAACCTCATAATGTTTTGTATTATGAGCTGGAACAGTGACACTATTATTGCTGCTGCTGCTCCTGTGACAGCGTAGCTCCTCATCAGCCATGTTATAATTTTTGTTCTGCTCATCCATGGCCATTGATCTCCACTGTGGACACAACAAATATGCAAATCCTCCAGCTAAACCGTATTTTCAGTGACTGCTGTCATCACTTTGGCGCTACTTCTGATGTTCATGTCAGCTGCCATGCTTCGACCGGTTCTCTCTCAGGAACATCATGAACGCATTGGGCGGTTTCTTCATGTAGTCCTACTTTTCATACCTCTTCCTCCTTTTGCAAAAAGACAGATTAATCACACATTCTGCCATTGAAAATAAAATAAAAAACCCAAACTTACTTTGTCTTGGATGGTTTCTGTGCAGGTGCAGTGACTTGAGAGGCTGACAAGATCTTGAAGACCACCTGGCCTTTCCTAAATGTACACATGCGTTATTACAAAAGGTGCAAAGTTCAAGGTGACTATTTGTACTCTAAGGTAGATTTGTTTTGCAGTGCAAAATGGAGAATGACATCTGCATATACATTAAAATAAACAAAAGTATTAACACAAAACAAATCACAACATGACATACATGACAAAGTACTTAACAGGCTGCCTGGGACCAGGACTGTAATTTAGGGATTGGGAGTAGCATCTTTCCAGTCTTTGTGGACATGCAGTGTTTCTAACGATTGATTAACAATAATATTAAAAACTGAGCTCAGTATTTTTTGCACAGAACGTAAGTAGCCGACCCAGGGCTGTACGCTTAGCTTTTTCACTAGTAGCACCTGTGCTACTAAATGAAAAAAAATAGTAGCACAGAATTTATTTTGTAGCACAGAAAAAAAATTGTGTTGCAATATGAAATGTCTTAATTATCACAATCTCATTATTAACACTCAAACAAGGTACACATGTGCACTTATACATATAGACACAATACCATAAGGCTTACTGTAACGCTCAATTAAACAGAACATTCCTAAACGGTGCTGTCGCTAATACGAGTGTAGGGCTTGGCGACATGGATCAAAACTCATATCCTGATATAGTTTGGCCCATAAACTAACCCATAAATGGAAATATTTGTTAATGTAACTAAATATCTCCACAATGCCTTGATTTAAAATTTTCGGGATTTATGGAGATCCCAAATATGCAAAAACAGGTACCAACAAGTAAGAAAAGTAGTTTGTACATAATAGGATCCTAACTTCAGAGGGGTTTTGAGATAACAAAAAAGAAAAAGCCTTGAAAATAATATAATAAATGTAAAATATAATCTCCAATCTTCTTTACAAAAACATTTAGTTATGCTCAATTCTTCTGCTAACAAAAACACAAAAAAACCAAAATGTGAAATAAAGTGCCCTGGTTTAAGAGGACATGTTTAAAGGTCAGCAGCAACATGAAAATAATTCACCTTTAACAATGTTGTTTTTATAGGTAAACATCATTATAGGACATACACACAAAGAAGTTTGCCAGGAACACCACCTGCCAACTGCTTCATAATCCTTGTGACAGGCTGTGTTCTTAAATTGTTTTTTAAAAAGTAATCAATTATAGTGATTTGTTACTTTACCAAAAATGTAATTCAATTACTAACAGAATTACTCTTTAATAAATGTAATTAATTACTAGGGAAATGTATTAATGTGTTACTTAAAAAATAAACTTCCAATATCTGGCATAATCATACTTGCCAACCCTCCCGGATTTTCCGGGAGACTCCCGAAATTCAGCGCCTCTCCCGAAAACCTCCCGGGACAAATTTTCTCCCGAAAATCTCCCGAAATTCAGGCGGAGCTGGAAGCCACGCCCCCTCCAGCTCCACGCGGACCTGAGTGACGTGTCAACAGCCTGTATTCACGTCCGCTTTCCCACAATATATATAAAGCGTGCCTGCTCAATGACGTTATAACTGTAGAATGATCGAGGGCGAGTTCTTGGTTTCTTCTGTGGGTTTATTGTTAGGCAGTTTCATTAACGTCCTCCCAGCGCGGTAACAACACACAACAGCAGTCATGGTTTATTCTACCGTAAAGCAGTGCGTCTGCCATAAACAGCAATGTTGTAATATATTGAGTTGGAGGCAATAACCAGGTGAGGTGATGAAGTACGTCTCTTTACTGTAGACTTCAGAACAGACTCACACACTTGACGTCAGGTGCGCAACACCACGTAAATCGTTGGCCAACCAAAAAGTAACCCCAGTACGCTATAGCCAACATTCACCAGGAGATGGCAACAGACAAACATAGATCACTATTACATTCCTCCCCTTTTAGAAATACTCAAAATAAATAAACAACCCAACCAAAAAATGCAGCAGCTCAATTAAAAAACTACTTAAGCCACATTCTTTTTTTTCTTTTTTTAGTACTGAACTCTTAACCCTCATTTGTAAACAATAAAATGCTTATTATACAAACAGTATTTGTACATCTTTAACACAGATTTTTATACTGTCTTCAGAGATTCAGTTTTTTTGGTGGTACTCGAAACCTTTCTGGGTACCTGCGAAAGGGTGTTCAGCATGGTTAGAAAAATAGTGACAGAATAGAACAAGGATGGACAATTCAACCCTTAACTCAATGAGTCGATGAGTGTTATGTGTGTGTATATGTGTAAATAAATGAACACTGAAATTCAAGTATTTCTTTAATATATATATATATATATATATATATATATATATATATATATATATATATATGAAATACCTGACTTGGTGAATTCTAGCTGTAAATATACTCCTCCCCTCTTAGCCACGCCCACCACCCTGACCACGCCCCCCACCCCCCACCTCACGAAATCGGAGGTCTCAAGGTTGGCAAGTATGGGCATAATGCAGTTGAGATAAGTTTCATACAAATATGACAGCAGTGTGTGCGTCTGAGTGTGCCTTTTGAAAGGCGGTGCCTGTTGCCTAGTGATGTGCGACATCAGCGAGTCTGAGTTTGAGCTGTTTTTGTTAGCTTAGCAACGGCAGTTTGTCGACTCTGATGGCAGCTCTTTTGAATCTTTCACTGGTTTGTGTTACCTCTGCTTAATAAATAGATTGAATGTGCTGCTATGGCTTATGTTCTTGTCAACAAACGGGGTATTGTTTTGATGACAAGTTTGTCACTTCAATCTTTGATTTGTTGTTCAATATTCTTTCTGACCAAAGGAGTTACTAGCGTGCAGTGCAGTTTGTGACAAGTGGTGGTGGAAAAAAACGTATTTTATTGACCAGTTCCTTCAACTATGATCTTGTTTCATCCGTGTTAGAACACAGAGTGCATGTGGGATCTAGGAGGAGCAGCCCCGCTCCCCTCTGTACATGGTGCAGGAGGAGTGGGGGTTAGAGGTGGGATACACACAACAAGTGAATTTGCCGCACCGTAAAGTCCTGCAACCACAAACCGCGCTGGCTAAAGTTTTCATGCTGGACCAAGCTGACCTAAGGTTGTTAGCAGCCATCTTGTCTTCCATTTGGGACTTATAACTCTGTCAATATTTAAATTTTCAGCTCCTTAGAAGCCAACTGAAGACCTAACCCAGAACCTTGTTGAAAAGCAATTTTCTTTTTCTGTATGCTGGACTTTACGGACCTAGCGACCCATGGCTTGGTATTGGTGGAGATTTTAGCCCTTTTACTGAGAATAATGATATCTCAGAATATGAGCAACTGTCATCAGTGAGTTCATCCAACTCAAGTAGAGAATTGCTGGAACACATCCCAGTCAGTGCAGTCAAAACAGTCCTGCAGGGAGAGCATAGGTTCTTCTGACCATACTTTCACCTCCCTGGTTTGCACCTTTTCCATTTGTATAAGAGTCTGGTAGATGGGCAGAAGGTGCACACAGTTATGATCCGAAGATCACAAAAGGGGAAGGGTGAGAGATTTAAAATGTCTTTAACTGACTTCTCTATTGCATCATCTTCTTTACTTAAACACATTTGTGTATCTATTTTTGATAAACATTTTGCTAAATGTCATTGATTGGCTAAGGGGGATATGAGTGTGTGTGTTTACAGAAGTTTAGGTTTAATTTCGCCGTCACTGGAGAGCCATCGATTACAGCGTCTATTGCGAGGTAAACACCCGACACAACATCTGCGTTTTTGTTCAGGAGAGAGCACACAGAAACTAATACAAATAAAAACACAATAAATTAATAAATGAAAAAGATGGTTTGACATTAACAGACTCTTTGAATTTTAGTAAAACTAAAATAATGCAATTTGGTAACAGCAGAAGAAAAAGTCAAACAAATCTAAATAGATGGAGTAGTCATTGAAAGAGTTAAAGAAACCACATTTTGGGTGTAATGATGGATGATAAAATGAACTGGAAATCTCATAGAAAAATATACAACAAAGTGGCATGAAATACACCAATAATGAGACAAGCGGTAAAAAATGCATGGATGGATGGATGTTTTGGACCAAAAATTACTCCATATTCTCTACAGCTTGCTAGTTCCACCATATCAATTATACTGCAGAAATATGTGGAAAAGACATTAATTTTTTTGTGATTGTTGGGCCAAAGCTAATAAAGATTTTGGCAAAATGCGGGTAACAATTTTAGTAATGTCTTTGGTCATTCTGGGTTTTTTTTTTTACATTTATTGCACCGTCGAGTGCTGGTCACGCAACGCTGTGTGAATGTTGCAGCAGAATGTGTCGAATACGGCTGCAAAATTATACTTCGGCAAAATAAAAGCATGTTTTATTGTAAGTTTATGAGCTGGAGTGTGTTTAGAACTATATTTAGACATTATTTTGTCTAAATATATGATTAATTCAACAGTGCCCCTGCTGGTTGCAGCCAAGCAGTGCATTTAACAATGTCTCAATTGCTTCAACATCAATTCAGTTATCAGGGGGAAAAGAAGAGAGGAGGGGTATAGTTTGTTACATACATATATATATTTTTTTTTTCGAATGAGACTCACAAGTTGATGTGTCACTGAAATAATGTTTTATTTGTGATCTACTCACTAGGTTGTACAAGTCCTTCTGAGCAGGTTCCAGGGGACAAGGAGGAGACGAGCAGTCTGCAAGAACCTTCACAAGGGTGCTGCTGATCTCCTCCCATGTCATCCTCTCGATGGCACCCTGGAATGTGTGCATGAGCTGCTCCATTCTTGAAGGTCTCTGTTATAATACACAAATAAGACATGATACGTTTGATCAGGATAAACAACACACACCACACTATACTGCTCAATTAATGCAACAGGTGTCAGATTTATATGGCACTCAAGCTTCTAAATCCGTAGAAACTGCTGTGTTAGCGATCTTACACTTTTTCTGTAGAATGAGAGAATCCCTCCTGCATCAATGACATGTCCCAAATATTGAAAAAAATGCACATTACTATTAACTCCTAAATTATGGCTTTTTAATCTTTTGAACTCCTAGATTTTTTTGTGTGAGACCTCACTTTTCCCGAATGCTGCCGCCATGACGCAGTCTTTCTTGTTGCCTCGGTTTCCGAGGGTTTCCTCTTTGATAAAAAAATTTTACTTTACTAAACTCCAGCTTTATTGCCAAATTCTGTATTGTTTTATCAAAGTTGTGTAACATGTGTTCATCGTTTTTTGGTCTCAAAGTGCACTCTATTAACATTAACATGTTAAACACAACACTCTTGATTCCGTTTCAAATAATAATACAAACCCCGTTTCCATATGAGTTGGGAAATTGTGTTAGATGTAAATATAAATGGAATACAATGATTTGCAAATCCTTTTCAACCCATATTCAATTGAATGCACTACAAAGACAAGATATTTGATGTTCAAACTCATAAACTTTTTTTGCAAATAATCATTAACTTAGAATTTCATGGCTGCAACACGTGCCAAAGTAGTTGGGAAAGGGCATGTTCTCCACTGTGTTACATGGCCTTTCCTTTTAACAACACTCAGTAAACGTTTAGGAACTGAGGAGACACATTTTTTAAGCTTCTCAGGTGGAATTATTTCCCATTCTTGCTTGAGGTACAGCTTAAGTTGTTCAACAGTCCGGGGGTCTCCGTTGTGGTATTTTAGGCTTCATAATGCGCCACACATTTTCAATGGGAGACAGGTCTGGACTACAGGCAGGCCAGTCTAGTACCCGCACTCTTTTACTATGAAGCCACGTTGATGTAACACGTGGCTTGGCATTGTCTTGCTGAAATAAGTAGGGGCGTCCAATCGTCCATGGTAACGTTGCTTGGATGGCAACATATGTTGCTCCAAAACCTGTATGTACCTTTCAGCATTGATGGCGCCTTTACAGATGTGTAAGTTACCCATGTCTTGGGCACTAATACACCCCCATACCATCACAGATGCTGGCTTTTCAACTTTGCACCTATAACAATCCGGATGGTTCTTTTCCTCTTTGGTCCGGAGGACACGACGTCCACAGTTTCCAAAAACAATTTGAAATGTGGACTCGTCAGACCACAGAACACTTTTCCACTTTGTATCAGTCCATCTTAGATGAGCTCAGGCCCAGTGAAGTCGACAGTGTTTCTGGGTGTTGTTGATAAACGGTTTTCACCTTGCATAGGAGAGTTTTAACTTGCACTTACAGATGTAGCGACCAACTGTAGTTACTGGCAGTGGGTTTCTGAAGTGTTCCTGAGCCCACGTGGTGATATCCTTTACACACTGATGTCGCTTGTTGATGCAGTACAGCCTGAGGGATCTTAGGTCACGGGCTTAGCTGCTTACGTGCAGTGATTTCTCCAGATTCTCTGAACCCGTTGATGATATTACGGACCGCAGATGGTGAAATCCCTAAATTCCTTGCAATAGCTGGTTGAGAAAGGTTTTTCTTAAACTGTTCAACAATTTGCTCACGCATTTGTTGACAAAGTGGTGACCCTCGCCTCATCCTTGTTTGTGAATGACTGAGCATTTCATGGAATCTACTTTTATACCCAATCATGGCACCCACCTGTTCCCAATTTGCCTGTTCACCTGTGGGATGTTCCAAATAAGTGTTTGATGAGCATTCCTCAACTTTATCAGTATTCATTGCCACCTTTCCCAACTTCTTTGTCACGTGTTGCTGGCATCAAATTCTAAAGTTAATGATTATTTGCAAAAAGAAAATTGTTTATCAGTTTGAACATCAAATATGTTGTCTTTGTAGCATATTCAACTGAATATGGGTTGAAAATGATTTGCAAATCATTGTATTACGTTTATATTTACATCTAACACAATTTCCCAACTCATATGGAAACGGGGTTTGTAATAATTACGGCACTATTTATGAGAAAACATTTTCACCTGCTTTTCAAACACCAACCTACAGTTTGAGTTGGAGGAGACGTTATACAAACATGCTGAACAACGACCGTTATAAACACCTTTTCAGCAGGAATACTTAGTATGCCTATTTTCAAACGTAAATGACATTTTCAACCAGATACTTGTATTTAGTTGAATTATGTTTAGTTGTAGCAACACGGAGAAGGTCAGTAGATCGTTATCTAGTATTGTCGTAGGGAAAAAAAACATTTTAAAAGTTGATTTGATTCATGTTTTTAAAACATTTAACAAACAGTTACCTACCTTATCTTCCAAAATATGATTCTTCTGACGCTTAGGTGGATCAGCAAGTGTTAGAGCCCTAGGAAAGGGGAGATTTGAATGAAGATGGCCGGACACTTAGACAAACTTTAATGATCCATAAGGGAAATTGTTCCACACAGTAGCTCAGTTACAAAGGATAATGCAGGTATAAAGTAGACTAAAAATGTACGGTAGTAGCAATATAAAATATAACATATATGTAATATTTACATATTATATATACAATATATGGTATATACTGATATATTATAAGACAAGCGGAAGAAAATGGATGGATGGATAAAATAATACAGTATATTATATAAAATATAATATAATGTAATATATCACAATGTTGCAATGATGGCAGCTTCATCCAGAATGAATTTATATTCTTTTTACAAACAAAGTCCCTGCATTTACATTATGCAAGCAACAATAGTAAACTTTAATGGCGCATGTCAATTTACAATAACAGTCAAATAAAATAGATTCCATTTATCCACACAATTTCAGTGTCATCAGGATTCACATACATTTAGAAGAACTGCAAACCTCAGATACATTGTTAACATGTAATCTTCTCGCATCATATAGTAGAATATATACAAGTAAATATAAATATACTTCAACCCCAAAGAAACATACACGTGTGCTCCTTGCACCTCCACCGCCGCCATCCCACTGGCGGCCACGAGCACAGCAGTTCATTAGCATACTGCTACTTAGCACTCGACCTCGCACTTAACTTCGCTTGAAATGTGCCCAAAATGCGCCTAACATGTTCTAAACACATACACCGGGAGCAACACTAGAAGCAACAAGTCAACATACCTAGGGAAGGGGAGATTTGAATGAAGAAGGCCGGACACGATGTTGCAATGATGGCAGCTTCATCAAGAACGACGCATAGCTCCCACTGCAGTCTTGTAGACATAACTCATCTATGAGCTATCGTTCTAGCACATATGCCTGAATAATAGTTACAGGTATGTTTTGGACAATTATAATACAGTTTACACATTTTTAAATATTTATAATCATTTTACAAATTGAATGCAACTCTCATCAATTGCTAATTGTGAATGGTACTGAGCCATGGGGTGGTGGGTAAAGCGGTGCCAGAAACGTATTATTATTTCTTATATTAAAATTTCGCCTATTTTCTCTTTTTGCACATTAAGTATTTTAACACTTTTTAAACAAATTATTTCCAGTCAAATCAATCCACCACACAAGATTATTCCCTCGCGTTTGATTTACATTAGAATCATTTTCTTAAAGTTTAAATCCCCATAGAAACATGACGTCATGAACGTCCCGGCGTCTGCACTGATTAGTCGAAATCACATAGGATCCGCCCACTTTCTATTTCGTTCGTTCTCATTGGGTCAGCGAAAGCCAATCCAAGCTGGCTTTGGGCAAGAGGCGGGATAAACCAGGACGAGTTGCCAGCCAATCACGGACACACGGCCATGCAGTGTACGGCCCTTGTCAGAATCAACATATGCATACATTGGCATATACTGCTGTAAAAATAAAAGCACGCAGATATTTAGTAAGTAAGTACTTCAAACAAATATAAACAAACTTGGACAATATACTGGTTCAAAGTATTTATTAATGTACATAAATGTATGGAATAATGCCAGTTTTCTTTTACCCGAAGCCTACATTACTAATTGACCTAATCGGATGTCAAATAAATAGATAATAGACATTAAAATTAACAATACATCAGAGAGTGCAATGGGGAAACATAATACAGAGTTAACACTAACCGCATAATAGAAGAACAAGGCAAAACAGCACGGTGGTGTAGGGGTTATTGTGCTGCCTCACAATACGAAGGTCCTGGGTTCGATCCTGCGCTCGGGATCTTTCTGTGTGGAGTTTGCATGTTCTCCAGGCTTCCTCCCACCTCCAAAACCATGCACCTGGGGATAGGTTGATTGGCAACACTAAATTGGCTCTAGTGTGTGAATGTTGTCTGTCTATCTGTGTTGGCCCTGCGATGAGATGGCGACTTGTCCAGGGTGTACCTCGCCTTCTGCTCGATTGTAGCTGAGATAGGCTCCAGCGCCCCCCGCGACCCCAAAGGGAATAAGCGGTAGAAAATGGATGGATGGAGGGATGGAAGACAAAACAATAAGCAATATAGTGAGAGACTGCAAAATTAAGTTCTTCAATCAAATAGGATTTGAACAATGTTTTTTTTTTTTTTTTAAATCATTGTTTATTTTATGGATATGTTCGCTAATACATTTGAGGAAAAGTTAAGCCCATTAACTGATATTTTTTTAGCTACATTTTGGTAAAAAAAAAAAAGACGATTTCTTTAGATATTTCTTGTTTTAATGTGACTCGTTTATAATTAATGTTTTGATAATTTTGCCTTTTCTTTCCCAGTTAATAGAAATATTCTGAGTTTGTGCTTTATTCATGAACTGGCGAGAGGACTACAGCATAGGTATGTACCTTTTATTGTTCAAATGTTTACAACTTTATTAGCCATGAATGAATATTTAACTCTACTTCACACAATACCAAAATAACCCAAATGTATTATAATTTTCTTTATTAGTTGAGTAAGTTTGTCCATTTAAAATTAATGGTAGTTTACAAAACACAGGATAAGTTGTAAAATTCATTTGTGCTGGCACATATGGGTGCCAGCACATGGATGGGTGCTTTACAATTGGACGCATCATCAGTAGTGTGCCCCTGGGTCACTGGGCGTTTCGGCCTTATCACTAGACGCCCTCTCCAGGGGTGGCCAGCCACAGGGTGATCGGCCCAGGGCTTGCGTCAATCCCAATTGATCATGAGTTGCTTGGTGTTGAGCAGTAGACTTCTCATGGGACTATGCATGGCAGGGGCGTCCTTTTCCCTGAGTCAAGCCTAAGCTGACCGCGTATAGAGAGCTGATTTTAAATTTTCCTAAATGTTTAACAATTCACAGTCACAGTTTCCCCTTGCTGCTCTTCACAGTCGCACACAGTGTTATGTCTGGACGGAAGAAGAAGGAAGAAAGTGACAAACAGCATCAGAGAGCTTCAAAACATTGTTGCCATGGACAAATCTGATGGCGTCACATGCACAAAAACCAACCTTGCATCCTCCTCTCTGCAGGTTGGAGAATCTTCATAAATATTAATTCCACTGCTATTTGACTAAATGGACTTTATGTACTCCCAGAACAAATGTTGCACACATACTGTGGGAATGGCACTGTCAAAATATGTCAAGTAGCACTTTTTGGCAAGTTAGCTGAAATGAAGGCAAAAATGTCATTCGTCTTGATTTTATTTTATTAATTTATCAGATTTAATGTCACTTTGATTTATATTTAGAGAGAGTTGCTCACACTGTGAATCACACCGAGTACATTAGTTTAGCAACTAATGTCTAGGTATCAACAGCTGGTTTTTTTTTGTTTGTTTTTTGCTGAATCAGGTTCATAAGCCAATCAGAACAGAGATACAAATGCACAGTTAAGAGTATGTAATGCAATGTATCAGCTCTGAAATTAAATTGTTAGACGGAGCTTTAACGTTAACTTCTTTTATTCTAATTGGCTTTAATTTGGACTTAAATATACATTGAATAATTTTCAACAACCATTTAAACTCCAAAAACATTTACCAAGAGACTTGGCTGACAATGTGCACCTCTCTGGGAGGGCCGTGACCCTGTTGACCCTTCCACGTGCTGCATCTCCACTACTAGAAATTGAGGGCCCAACAGTCACCATGCAGTGTACACCACACCAGCTCACCCTGCAAACTTGTGTTGCATGATGTGCACCTTCAACCTCCCAAACATAAATTCACACATTTATAGTTTGTTCACAAAGACAAATATTTTTTTATTAAAATAATAATCATAAAGTCATAAATTATCACAAAAAGTACAAAATATAATAGAATATGTATATACAGTATAAGCATAAAAAGGAATAAATACAATATAATTATATATTTATATGCAGTGCACATGTTTTTCAAATACTAACTTCCAAACTCTCTCTTCCCTCAACACACTCTCAAAACTACATACATTTATACATAAATAAGACACCAGAATATGAACAAAATACACACCTGTACATTATGTATAACTCTACCAAGAAGCTCCCCTAGTGGTTGTGGCCTTAAACAACCGTGTTTTTAATTATGAGCTGAAACAGTTAACTATTGCTGTTGTTGCTATTGTTGGTTGGTGAGCATCCTGTCGGATCTTATTTGGTGGTCGGGTAGGGTGGGTGATGATGATCGGGGGGGGCAGTCATGTATGACATGTTTTGCAGTCACTTCCGGCAAATCATAGCCACAGCCCGAATAATCTTGGCAAGCCAATATTTCATGCCGTCTAAGTGCTGCTACTGCTCCTCCTGCGACGTAGCTCCTCATCAGCCATTATATAATATTTATTCTGTTCATCCATTGTCATTGATCTCCACTGTGGACACAACACACATGATAATTAGTAAAGTGATCCTCCACCTTTTTGCGACTAAAGCCTATTTTCAGTGACTGCTGTCATCCATTCACACTATTTCCTCACATGGTCGAAAGCTGTGACTTACTATCTGGCCTAGGATGGTGTTGACTTCGGTGCTCCTTTTGACGTTCATGGCCGCCGCCACGCTTTGCCTGTTCTCTTTCAAGAACATCATGAAGGCATTGGGCGGTTTCTTAATGTGGTCCTCTTTTTCATGCCTCTTCCTCCTTCTGCAGAAAGATGGTCTAAGCGCACGTTCCACTTCTATGTCTACAAAGACAATGCCGTTAAACATGAAAGATGAAAAAGCCCAAACTTACTTTGCCTTGGAGGGTTTTGGTGCAGGTGCTGTGACTCGAGGGGCTGGCAAGATCTGATAGACCACCTTTCTGTTCCGACATGGACACTTGTGTTATTACAAAGATGCAAACAGGGCTTATGTGTTTTAATGGATGCCTATATGTGTGAGTTTCTTACATCGTTCTGATGGGATAGAGATTTTGTAACGACAGGTTGATGCCTGGGTGCAGCGTATTGGCGGCTGTGGTGGACATCTGGAGACACAAAAACACACACACAAGTGGTAAAATTGAATGTAATGATGTCAAGTGTCTACTGCACAGGCTTCACTAAAAACATATTGGTGTATCTATTTTGCCAGACATTTTGCTGAATGTCTTTAATTGGCAATGGAGGAAAGGAATACGTGTGTGTGTGTGTGTGTGTGTGTGTGTGTGTGTGTGTGTGTGTGTGTGTGTGTGTGTGTGTGTGTGTGTGTGTGCGTCTGTGTGGTTACAGAAGTTTCTGTTTAATGGTAATTTTGCATTAAATGTATTGTACCATATAGCATAGCACATGTAACGATGTTCTTTAGACTGCTTGCTAAGATTAAACAGCGCCCCTGCTGGTTGCAGTCAAGCAGTGCATTAAACTTCACCCCTAATTTCTTCAAGATCAGTTGATGAAGATTATCAGGAGGAAAGGAAGAGAGACAAGTTATACTTTGTTAAATATGTAATGTTTTTCCTCTAATGCAGTGGTTCTCAAACTTTTTTTGTCATCCCCCACTTTGGACAAGGGGGAGTTTTCAAGCCCCACCTGCCCCCATCGCCCCAACAGAACGCTAATGCCAAGCTTAACATTTTCAAATTTATTGAACATCAAGTAACATCATGTTGTGTACATTCAAACTCAATAACATAAAATAACATCAAGTTCAATAATAAATAAAATAACTTGCATCAAGTTCAATAATAAATAAAACAAAATTGTTATAACTTGCATCAAGTTCAATAATAAATCAAAAAGAGTGTTATAAGTTGCATCAAGTTCAATAATAAATCAAATAAAAGTGTTATAACTTGCATCAAGTTCAATAATAAATCAAATAAAAGTGTTATAACTTGCATCAAGTTCAATAATAAATCAAATAACTTGCATCAAGTTCAATAATAAATAAAATAAAAGTGCCACTTTGCAATCTTTTCAAAAAAAGAGGAGCTATGCATTTGGCAAGACAGGGCAAGTGACAGCACTTTGCCCCAGGAGAGCCACTTTGCTTCACTGTGAAACAGCACGGCTGTATGATCAGTTCCCATTTCCTTACACAGTGCAGAGAACAGTCGCGCTTTCAGTGGTCGTGTTTTGATCAAATTTACCGCGCTCACAACATGTTAAAACCTCATTGAGTTCGGGGCTGAGCTGCCTTGACGCGAGTGCTTCCCGGTGAATGACACAGTGTGTCCAATGCGCATTTGGCACAACCCTCTTTATTAGAGACTGCAGCTTGTTTCTTGACCCTGCCATGGTCTGTGTGCCATCAGAGCAAAAGCCCACACAGTTTTCCCATTTAAGGTTGTGTTCTTTGAGGAAACTGTCCATTATCTTGAACAGCTCATCAGCAGTGGCTCTATTTTTTATGTATTTGCAAAACAGCAAATCCTCGCACAGTGACTCGCCATTCACAAAGCGGACGTATGCGATAAACAGGCAGTCTTTATTGCTGTCAGTTGCTTCGTCCACTTGTAAAGCAAAACGACTTTCTTTTAATTTGCCTACGAGTTGTTCCTCAAGATCACTTGCAATGTCGCATATACGTCTCGCCACTGCGTCGTTTGACAGTGGGACAGCTTTTAATTTTGCTAGGCTTGTCTCGTCAAATTTGTTCCGCTTAGCCCCGCCCCCATTAGTTACTGTTGCTATGTCTGTCAAACTTTCGCTCCTCCCTAGAAATTTAAAGCCTACAGGAAAAATAAGTAATTTACATTTATTTATATAGCAGATTTCACTGACAGAATCACAAAGTGATTTACAGTGTGTATAGAAAATGAAAGCATAGTAAAAAAAAAATCTAAGAATATAATTTAAAAAAAAAAAAAAGTGAAATATCCTCCCGTTCCTCGCGCCCCACCTGTCATGTCTCTATTCCCCACCAGTGGGGAATAGAGACACTTTGAGAAACGCTGCTCTAATGAGACCCGCTTGTTAAAGTTAAAGTACCAATGATTGTCACACACACACTAGGTTTGGCAAATTGATTTGTCAGTAAAAGCATTTTTATTTGTGATCTACTCACTTGGTTGTACGAGTCCAGTTGAGCAGGTTCCAGGGTGCAAGGAGGAGTAGGAGGAGGTGAGCAGTCTGCAATAACCTCCATAAGGGTGCTGCTGATCTCCTCCCATGTCATCCCCTCGATGGCACCCTGGAATGTGTTCACAAGCTGCTCCATTGTTAAAGGTCTCTGTTACACACAAAAGACACAAAGAAGATTATAAGACATTTTGGTCAGTATAAACAACACACACTACATTATACTTTGGGAGCTATGCTGACAGGGGGCTTGTACCCCTGGTAGCTCTAAGCAAGCCAGACAGGTCAAAGGCGAGACACCAAACAAAACCCAGTCCACTTAGCTAGCCTGGCAGCAGGGGCTGGTAGGCTAAGTTCAGGGCATGTCTGCTGTCACAGTACCTGAAATGGCCCGTCTCAGCCGCCCGGTGAGCAGAGGAGCACATCGCCAATGGTCACGGGGCAATAGACCTAGATAGTTGGTCACTGCGGGGCAACTCACAAGCTACACTAACTCTCGCACACATAAGTGTGTTTACTGCAGTACTTGGCATTGGATCTGAGATGGACTGTGCCTCACCTCACAAATCAGCCCTCATTGATGCAGAACTACTTTGCCTCAACATCTCCATCGCTGCCCTTAGTGAAACCTGGTTGACCGGTGTTGGCTCTGTCCAGGAAAAAAACTACACCTTATTCTGGAATGGTTTCCCAGATGGCGACAGACCAATGCATGGCGCTGGCTTTGCAATTCAAAACAAGCTCTTGCTCTAAGTGGAAAAAGGTGGGGATGCAATCGTGTCTGTTTTATACCAACTGTTTGTCTCTTGCTGGAACAATGGATATCTCCCAGATGTCTTAGGAGATGCAAACATCTTCACCATCTATAAAAACAAAGGGGACCGTGCAGACTGTAACAACTACAGAGGAATTTCTCTGCTCAGTGTTGCCGGAAAGATATTTGCTTGAACTGTTCTCCCACGACTACAAGTCCTTGCAAACCGTATCCTCCCTGAAAGCTAATGTGGGTTTCGAACCGGTCACTCCACAGTAGACATGGTGTTCTGTGTTCGACAATTACAGGAAAAGTGCAACAACAACCTCTGTTTCTGGTGTTTGTGGACTTGACTAAGGCCTTTGACTTCATCAGCCGATATGGACTCTTCTTTGTTCTGCAAAGACTTGGCTGCCCCCTAAACTGCTGAAGAAGATGACTGAATATCATGATGGCATGAAGGCAATGGTACAATTTGAAGGCACTCGCTCTGACGAATTCCAGATGAGATGTGGGGTGAAGCAGGGTTGCTCCTACCCTCTTTGGAATATTTTTCTCTGCCCTACTACGTCGCGCTTTACCCGAAGACTCTGGCATCCTCTTACATAACCGCAGCTCAGGAAAACTTTTCAATCCATCCAGACTGCGGGCTAAGACCAAAGTCCATCATGTCATGGTGCGTGAAATGCTTTATGCTGATGATGTTGTCTTTGCCTCTCACTCAGAGGCTGAACTACAACTGCTCTGCACATCTTTTGACTCTCCATGTCAAGAGTTCGGAATGCAGATTATCTTAAAAAAGACAGTTGTCCTTGACCAACCTGCAACCCTTAACCCTGCTATCTCCATCTCCAACACACCTCTATCTGTGGAGGACAATTTCACCTACCTGTGATCCACAGTCTCCAGCACCAACAATCTTGATGCAAAACTTGACATGTGCATTGGGACGCCATCGTCAATTTTTAGGAAATTGAGAAAGCGTGGCTGGCACAACAATAACCTTTCCTTGCTCCTCAAAGTATGTGTAAACCACACATGTGTACTTAGTACCTTACTATACGTATCTGAGTCATGGACAACATACAGCAGGAACGAACATCGCCTCAATGCATTTAATTTCCGCTGCCTTCGTTCCATACTGGGCATTTGTTGGAAGGACCATGTAACCAACTCACTCATACTACAGAAAACGGGCTCCTGTGACCTGTACACAATTCTTAGCCAAAGCCATGGATGACGCTCGCGTCCCCAAACTCTTATTGTATGGCAAACTAGCAAATTCCCCTCGCAAACAAGGTCGTCCTTGCCTACGTTTTAAAGATGTAATCAAGAGGGACCTGAAATATTTCTCCATCAACATTGACAACAAGTAGGCTCTTGCAAGTGAAAGATCCAACTGGCGTGCAGCAATTAACAAAGGCTGCAGAGTCTCTCAAGAGGCATACAAGTGATTCTTGGAAGAGAGACGCTTAACACGGGAAGCAGTTCATCGCATGCGACAGGAACGGCCCTAGTAGTAGTAGTAGTAGTAGTAGTTGATGTGTCAGTAAAAGCATTTATATTTGTGATCTACTCACCAGGTTGTATGAGTCCAGTTGAGCAGGTTCCAGGGGGCAAGGAGGAGTAGGAGGAGGAGAGCAGTCTGCAATAACCTCCATAAGGGTGCTGCTGATCTGCTCCCATGTCATCCCCTCGATGGCACCCTGGAAAGTGTGCAGAAGCTGCTCCATTCTCGAAGGTCTCTGTTACACACAAAAGACACAAAGAAGAGTATGAGACATTTTGGTCAGGATAAACAACACACACTACATTATACTTTGGTGTCAAGGCGCCTCTATTGGCATTAAATCCCACAACACTCTGACTCTGATCATATAATACTCTGATTTATTAAAGGGGCTGTTTGCAAAATTTACACAGATGCCTATAGAGGGCGCTAACTTTCCAATGTATTTTACACAGTATATCACTCCCTCTTAATCAGGGGTCTCAGACACGCGGAGACGTTATTTTGCGGCCCGCACCTTAATATGAAAATTTAATGTTAGTGCGGCCCGCAAGTTTTATAAGAATGGCGCTTGACAGCGTCATACTTGCCAACCCTCCCAATTTTTCCGTGAGACTCCTGAATTTCAGGGCAACCATTCTCTCGAATGTCTGCCGGTTTTCACCCAAACAACAATATTAAGGGCGTGCCGTGATGGCACTGCCTTTAGCACCCTCTACAACCTGTACAAACAGCGTGCCAGCCCAGTCACATGTTGTATTTGGCTTATGTACACACACGTAAGTGACTGCAAGACATACTTGATCAACAGCCACACAGGTCACACTGAGGGTGGCCGCATAAACAACTTTAACACTGTTACAAATATGTGCCACACTGTGAACCCACACCAAACAAAAATGACAAACACATTTCGGGAGAACATCCGCACCGTAGCACAACATAAACACAACAGAACAAATACGCAGAACACCTTGCAGCCCTAACTCTTCCGGGTAACAATATACACCCCCGCTACCACCAAACCCCGCCCCCCAACCCTGCCCCCCCACACACATCAAGGCCCCCCCCCCCCTCCGCGTCGGTTGAGGTGGGGGGGGGTTGGTGGCAGCGGGAGTGTATACTGTAGCCCGGAAGAGTTAGGGCTGCAAGGTGTTCTGGGTATTTGTTCTGTTGTGTTTATGTTGTGTTACGGTGCGGATGTTCTCCCGAAATGTGTTTGTCATTCTTGTTTGGTGTGGGTTCACAGTGTGGCGCATATGTTTGTAACAGTGTTAAAGTTGTTTATACGGCCACCCTTAGTGTGACCTGTATGGTTGTTGACCAAGTATGTCTTGCAGTCACTTACCTATGTCTGCAGAAGCCTCATACAACATTTGACTGGGCCGGCACGCTGTTTGTATGGTGAAAAAGCGGACGCGACGACAGGTTGTAGAGGACGTTAAAGAGAGTGCCATCACGGCACGCCCTTAATGTTGTTGTCCGGGTGAAAATCGGGACAAATTCCATACTTGCCAACCCTCCCAAATTCTCCGGGAGACTCACGAATTTCAGTGCCTCTCCCGAAAATGTCCCGGGACAACCATTCTCCCGAATTTCTCCCGATTTCCAGCCGCACTTAAGGCACGCCCCCTCCAGGTCCTTACGGACCTGATTGAGGACAGCCTGTCATCACGTCTGCTTGGCGAACCAAAAACCGTATCCTCCCTGAAAGCTAATGTGGGTTTCGAACCGGTGACTCCACAGTAGACATGGTGTTCTGTGTTTGACAATTACAGGAAAAGTGCAACAACAACCTCTGTTTCTGGTGTTTGTGGACTTGACTAAGGCCTTTGACTTCATCAGCCGATCTGGACTCTTCTTTGTTCTGCAAAGACTTGGCTGCCCCCCCTAAACTGCTGAAGAAGATGACTGAATATCATGATGGCATGACGGCAATGGTACAATTTGAAGGCACTCGCTCTGACGAATTCCAGATGAGATGTGGGGTGAAGCAGGGTTGCTCTTACCCTCTTTGGAATATTTTTCTCTGCCCTACTACGTCGCGCTTTACCCGAAGACTCTGGCATCCTCTTACATAACCGCAGCTCAGGAAAACTTTTCAATCCATCCAGACTGCGGACTAAGACCAAAGTCCATCATGTCATGGTGCGTGAACTGCTTTATGCTGATGATGTTGTTTTTGCCTCCCACTCAGAGGCTGAACTACAACTGCTCTGCAGATCTTTTGACTCTCCATGTCAAGAGTTCGGCCTGCAGATTATCTTAAAAAAGACAGTTGTCCTTGACCAACCTGCAACCCTTAACCCTGCTATCTCCATCTCCAACACACCTCTATCTGTAGAGGACAAATTCACCTACCTGGGATCCAAAGTCTCCAACACCAACAACCTTGATGCAAAACTTGACATGAGCATTGGAAGGCCATCGTCAATTTTTAGCAAATTGAGAAAGCGTAGCTGGCACAACAAGAACATTTCCTTGCTCCTCAAAGTATGTGTAAACCACACGTGTACTTAGTACCTTACTATACGTATCTGAGTCATGGACAACATACCGCAGGAACGAACATCGCCTCAATGCATTTAATGTCCGCTGGCTTCGTTCCATACTGGGCATTTGTTGGAAGGACCATGTAACCAACTCACTCATACTACAGAAAACGGGCTCCTGTGACCTGTACACAATTCTTAGCCAAAGCCATGGATGACGCTCGCGTCCCCAAACTCTTATTGTATGGCAAACTAGCCAATTCTCCGCGCAAACAAGGTTGTCCTTGCCTACGTTTTAAAGATGTAATCAAGAGGGACCTGAAATATTTCTCCATCAACATTGACAACAAGTAGGCTCTTGCAAGTGAAAGATCCAACTGGCGTGCAGCAATTAACAAAGGCTGCAGAGTCTCTCAAGAGGCATACAAGTGATTCTTGGAAGAGAGACGCTTAACACGGGAAGCAGTTCATCGCATGCGACAGGAACAGCCCTAGTAGTAGTAGTAGTAGTAGTTGATGTGTCAGTAAAAGCATTTATATTTGTGATCTACTCACCAGTTTGTATGAGTCCAGTTGAGCAGGTTCCAGTGGGCAAGGAGGAGTAGGAGGAGGAGAGCAGTCTGCAATAACCTCCATAAGGGTGCTGCTGATCTGCTCCCATGTCATCCCCTCGATGGCACCCTGGAAAGTGTGCAGAAGATGCTCCATTCTTGAAGGTCTCTGTTACACACAAAAGACACAAAGAAGAGTATGAGACATTTTGGTCAGGATAAACAACACACACTACATTATACTTTGGAGTCAAGGCGCCCTCTATTGGCATTAAAACCCACAACATTCTGACTCTGATCATATAATACTCTGATTTATTAAAGGGGCTGTTTGCAAAATTTACACAGATGCCTATAGAGGGCGCTAACTTTCCAATGTATTTTTCACAGTATATCACTCCCTCTTAAGCAGGGGTCTCAGACACGCGGAGACGTTATTTTGCGGCCCGCACCTTAATATGAAAATGTAATGTTAGTGCGGCCCGCAAGTTTTATATGAATGGCGCTTGACAGCGTCATACTTGCCAACCATCCCAATTTTTCCGTGAGACTCCTGAATTTCAGGGCAACCATTCTCTTCAATGTCTGCCAGTTTTTACCCAAACAACAATATTAAGGGCGTGCCGTGATGGCACTGCCTTTAGCACCCTCTAAAACCTGTACAAACAGCGTGCCAGCCCAGTCACATGTTGTATTTGGCTTCTGTACACACACGTAAGTGACTGCAAGACATACTTGATCAACAGCCACACAGGTCACACTGAGGGTGGCCGTATAAACAACTTAAACACTGTTACAAATATACACCGCACTGTGAACCCACACCAAACAAGAATGACAAACCCCCCCCCCTCTGAGGTGTGTGTGGGGGGGGGGGGGGATTTGGTGGTAGCGGGAGTGTACTGTGACAGCAGACATGCCCTTCTTGTTTGGTGTGGGTTCACAGTGTGGAGCATATTTGTAACAGTGTTAAAGTTGTTTATACGGCCACCCTTAGTGTGACCTGTATGGCTGTTGACCAAGTATGTCTTGCAGTCACTTACCTGTGTCTGCAGAAGCCTCATACAACATGTGACTGGGCCGTCACGCTGTTTGTATGGTGAAAAAGCGGACGCGACGACAGGTTGTAGAGGACGTTAAAGAGAGTGCCATCACGGCACGCCCGTAATGTTGTTGTCCGGGTGAAAATCGGGACGAATTCCATACTTGCCAACCCTCCCGAATTCTCCGGGAGACTCCCGAATTTCAGTGCTTCTCCCGAAAATCTCTGGGGACAACCATTCTCCCGATTTTCTCCCGATTTCCAGCCGGACTTAAGGCACGCCCCCTCCAGATCCCTACGGACCTGATTGAGGACAGCCTGTCGTCACGTCTGCTTGGCCAACCAAAAAGTAACCACAGAACAGTAGAAACCACAGAACAGTAGTGTTATGTGGTTACTTTTTAGTTGGCCAAAGGTTTACGTTGTATTGCGCACCCTGACGGCAAGTGTGGGAGTCGGTTCTGAAGTATGAAGTAAAGAGACGTAACTTCGTCACCTCGCCTGGTTATTGACTCCAACCCAGAATATTACACTGCCCATACCTATGCTTCTTCAAAGGCTGTGCTACTGGCTGCAAAGCATTGCACTTTCAAATACAACAAGGAGTAGAGAGGAGTGTTATGCACTGTAAAAAATTTTTTTGTAAAAAAACAGTCATCTACTGGCAGCTATGGCTGCCTAACGAAAACCATAAAATTAAAGTAAAACATTGTAAACCAAATAATGATCAAAAACATTATATTTCCAGAAATTTTCATGAAACGTTTTGCGGAAAAATATCGTAATTTTACAGATTTTTACTAAATTATTAAGATCAACCACCTTTAATAAAGTGACGCTGCAAACAGTTCTGCAGAAAAATACCTTTATTCTACAGAGTTTTTCCAAATTATTACGATCAAACACCTTTAAGGAAGTGACAATGCTGGCAGTTCCACAGAAAAATACCATTATTTTACAGATTTTTTCTGAATTGTTAAGATCAACCACCTTTAATAAAGTGACGATGCAAACAGTTCTGCAGACAAATACCTTTATTCTACAGCAGGGGTGTCAACTCTGGCCCGCGGGCCATATTTGGCCCACCGTGTAATTTCACTTGGCCCTTGAGGCGATATCTAAAGCTGGCCCGCCGATTAGATATTGCGGCGGTGCCGCGGTAACACCGCATTCACCGCTAATTCTAATACTTGCCAATCCTCCCGGGAGTCTTACAAACTTCAGCGCCCCTCCCGAAAATCGTCAGGTCTGCTTTTCAGCCAGTCCAATGAGTGCTGGCCCAGTCACATAACATGTGCGGCTTCTGCACGCACACACAATTGAATGCAACGCATACTTCATCAACAGCGATACAGGTTACACTGAGGGTGGCCGTATAAACAACTTTAACACTGTTAGAAATATACGCCCCACTGTGAATCCACACCAAACACGAATGACAAACACATTTCGGGAGAACATCCGCACCGTAACACAACATAAACACAACAGAACAAATACCCAGAACACCTTGCAGCCCTAACTCTTCCGGGCTACAATATACACCCCCGCTACCACCAAACCCCGCCCCCCAACCCTGCCCCCCCCCCCCCCACACATCAAGCGCGCCCCCCCCCCCCCCCACACTGAGGTGGGGGGGGGCAGGGTTGGGGGGCGGGGTTTGGTGGTAGCGGGGGTGTATTTTGTAGAGTTCCGGAAGAGTTAGTGCTGCAAAGCATTCTGGGTATTTGTTCTGTTGTGTTTATGTTGTGTTACGGTGCGGATGTTCTCCCGAAATGTGTTTGTCATTCTTGTTTGGTGTGGGTTCACAGTGTGGCGCATATTTGTAACTGTGTTAAAGTTTTTTATACTTGCACCCTCAGTGTAACCCGTATCGCTGTTGATCAAGTATGCGTTGCATTCACTCGTGTGTGCGTACCGAAGCCGCACATATCTTGTGACTGAGTCTGAACGATATTAGAATGGATGAAAAGCGGACGTGACGACAGCTCGTAGAGTATGTTTAAGGCAGTGCATTTACGGCACGCCCCCAAGACTGTGGACGAGATATAATGACTGTTGAACACCTTCGTTCGATAATGAAGGTTGCCTCAGCTCAAAGCCTGAGCCCTGACATTAATGAACTAGCATCCAAGAAAAGATGCCAGGTATCTGGCTTGGGCACATCAGATTAGATCAGTGTGTTGCAAACTGAGCAGTTTAAAGTCCTGAATGGTTGTTTTATTCATTGTTATTTTATTTTCAAATTTATTAGCCTGTGGAAAAAGTTAATGTTGATATTTACCTCAGAAGGCTGCATATAGAAAAGAGGCATTCAATTTTTATTTAAATTGTATTAGATATGCTATTGATATTTTTTAATTATTATTATTATTATTTGAAACTCGATTTTGCATGTCACTATGAAGTTATATAAGCCTTGCTTGTTCAATATTCAATGCAAAACTTGTTTGGGTCCCTATTAAAAGGTTAATTTGTTCAACATTGGCCCGCGGCTTTGTTCAGTTTGAAATTTTGGCCCACTCTGTATTTGAGTTTGACACCCCTGTGTTAGATTGTTAGTATGGACATAGGCTTTTATATAACAAGCTACATGTTTAATGAAAGATAATTACTGTAATTTTACATGAATTTGAAAGTAATTTAAGAAAACAGAAAATGCTATGTATAATTAATTTGGTATTTTTCTGTAAAAAAAAAAAAAGAAATATACATAGTTTGTCATTACTGGCACATTACTTAAAATAACAGACGGATTGTTTATTTACAGATAATGTCTTTAATTCTACAATTTAATAAACTATTTAAAAAAAATAGAAAAATTACAGTAGAAATTTAGAGTGAAATAACCATAAAAATAGGATTTTTTTTTACAGTGTGTGTGTATATGTGTAAATAAATGAACATTGAAATTCAAGTATTTATTTTATTTATATGTATATATATATATATACATATATAATAAAATACATATATATATATATATATATATATATATATATATATATATATATATATATATATATATATATATAGCTAGAATTCACTGAAAGTCAAGTATTTAATATATATATATATATATATATATATATATATAAATATATATATATATATATATATATATATATATATATATATATATATATATATATATATATATAAGAAATACTTACATTTCAGTGAATTCTAGCTATAAATATATTCCTCCCCCCTTAACCGCGCCCCCCGGCCCCGCTCACCCCGACTCCGCCCACCTCAACCCCCACAATCTCCCGAATTTAAAGGTCTCAAGGTTGGCAAGTATGACAAATTCGGAAGACTGGTTGCCCCAGGAGATTGTCGGGAGGGGCACTGAAATTCGGGGGTCTCCCGGAAAAAAACGGGAGGGTTGGCAAGTATGTTGCTAGGGCGGGATAGCCGTTCAAAGAAGGTGAATTCATTAAAAAGTGCATGTTAGATTTTTTAAAGAAATATTTTCTTGCGGCCCAGCCTCACCCAGTTTCTGCATCCAGTGGCCCCCAGGTAAATTGAGTTTGAGACCCCTGCTCTTAAGGCTTCTCATACATTTGCACATAATTACCTAACACATGCACGCCCATTAGCTTTAGGTGTTGTTGGCTAATAATAGCAGTTTGGATTGCTCGAGTTAGCTGTCATTGATATTCTATCATAACAACATTACTGCAAATTGTTTGTCTTGGACTGCTTTTGTATCTGTGCAGACGCTCCCCACCAATCATTTTATTCGGGCTGGTAAAACATCCATCAATCCATCCATCCATTTCTACCTTTTGTCCCTTTTGGGGTCGCAGGGGGGTGCTGAAGCCTATCCCAGCTGCATTCGGGCGGGAGGCGGGGTACACACTAGACAAGTCGTCGTCTCATTTGCCAATTTATTGTTGCCAATCAACCTATCCCCAGGTGTATGTCTTTGGAGCCCCCGAGCCCGGGGATCGAACCCAGAACCTTCGTATTGTGAGGCACATGCATAGTCATATGACAGACAATTGTCAAATAAATGTGCTAAATCACCAATGGTAAAATAAGCTAGCCGGTGGTGTTCTGTTATGTGTTTTGCTTTGAAAAATGTTTCTGTGAGGAAGTTGCAAAAAGCACCTTTAAGTCTTTATCATTTAAAACAACATTTTCACTTGCTTATCTTTCAAACACCAACGTGAACTTATACAGTTTGAGTTGGAGTAGAGTCGTTATACAACTATGCTGAACAACGACGACGACCGTTACACATCTTATGCAGGAGTAATTGCATGTTTATACTTTCAAACCCAAATATATATTTCAAGCATATATTTTCTAGCATTAAGTTTGAGATATGTTGAGTTGTGGCAACCACTGAGAAGGTCAGTAAATTGTTATCTATTACCGTTGGAAATCAAAACCGTTTAAAAAGTTGATTTGATGGATGTGTGTTGCAATAACATATTTAAAAACAGTTACCTACCTAATCTTCCAAAGTGTGATTCTTCTGATGCTCAGGTGGATCAGCTCGAATATGCTACCTTAACGTTCGATGAAGAGCACGTTATAATTTTTCTTCAAATTTAAATCTCCACAGACGCACTGCCTACGTGATGATCGTACCTTCGTCTGCATTGATTGGTCGGGAACATGTACGATCCTGCACTTTCTATATCGCTCGTTCTCATTGGGTCAGTTGTAGCCAATCCGAGCCGGCTTTGGGCAAGTGGCCCATACTGAGACTGGTTGCCAGCCAATGACAGGACACAACTGACAAACGAACAATAACTGCCCGGCAAAAAAAATAAAAAAAAGTAACAGGCGAAGATGCTAACTCCACTGGTGTCCAAATCCAACGGGGATGCTAACCATCGATCTCCGGACTGAGGCCATCATGCTTACTACTAGGCCAAAGCTGGAGAAGGAAGGCCTTAGTACGGTCCTTGTCATAATTAAACATTAAGATGTGTGCATTGTTGTCATATAATGCTATTGAAACAGCATGCAGATGTTGAGTAAACAATTGTACTTGTCAGACGACCAAGTATAAACCAATCGGAAGAAAATATTGGTTAAAAGTAATGTTTTATTCCAATAAAAATAAATGAATGGTATAATACCAGTTTTCTCTTGCCCACCCCACTAATTGAAATCGAATATCTAACTTAAAAAAAAAAGTGTACTTAGTTATTTTAATGGGTCACAAGGCACATCAATTTCAAGCATTTTTTTTCCCCAAATATAACTTTATTTACACATAAACATGTCATTATACTTAATTAATCAGACACACTGATGTGTACAGATGGAATTAACCAGAAATGTATGCATTTTTGGTCTTTATCATTTTAAAAGATTTCAAATACAATTTAAAATTATTTTTAAAAGCAATTATGTCTTTAGATATTTAGCTTTATGGACACAGAATTTGGCTCGACAAGATTCATTCTTTTCATGTTTGGAAAAGGCATATCAAAAATTAAACAGAATTCAAAAACAGGTTTTAACCAAGCATGAAGACACATGGTTCCAAAACAGTTTAATTTCAATACATGATAACATATAGTCTGTGGTATACCACAACAAAATGTACACACTTTGTCCATGTTGAATCGACGCCTCAAAAACCATTTAGGTTAGATGTTGTGACTTTATCAGAGGTTTGACAGAAATGACCATGCAGGGGCCTCATGTATTAAGTGTTTTGTGGATTTCTGACTAAAAGATAGTGTATGGTCAAATCCAGAAAACACCATACACACAATTCAGATGTACTAAAGTGTGAAAGCGTATTAATCCAAGCCAAAGTATACACAGCCTGTAGAAATGTGCCTATACCAGCCATGAAGTTGGTGTGAGGCACTGCACATTTCCACATTCAGTAAAGTTCACTCTTGCTAAATGTCAACTTTGCCGTGAAAAAGCGAGTACACCAGGTTGTTGTGTGTAATACATGAGGCCCCTGCTCAGTAGGCTCAAAAAGGTGGGGAATAACTTTACTAATTGTCATGTTTTTGTGTCTACAGTGGAGATCAATGACCATGGATGAGCAGAACAAATATTATAATATGCCTGAGGGGGACCTATGCTGTCACAGGAGGAGCAGCAAGTGTCAACTGTTCCAGCTCACAATACAAAACACTATGCAGTTGTTTAGGGCCACAACCACTAGGGGAACTACAGTACTTACAGTATCATATTTTGTTCATATTGCAGTGCCTTATCGATATGTATATATGTCCTGGGTATGACACTAAACTGGATCCAGGTGGAGTAGGGATGTCGTGTGAGGGATCAGGGGCACCCATAAAAAGTGCACAGGTGACTTTTGCCAACAAATCTGTGACTGTTGAGTGTGATCGGCGCCACAAAACCGAGCAGGCCCTTTAGGCTTCTAGGGTTTTGGAACCTTCAAGTCCAAGTTGTCTTACAACTGGGATTGAGAACAGCACCAGTTGGGCTGACGCAATGTAAATGCATGCCTCCACTGTAATTGAGTCAACCAGCAGCTCGCTGCAAGCACCCTAACCAAAACCAACTCGTCTCCCCTCCCAATGTTGCAGTTGGATAAGGCAGGTGACCAAAGTGCGTGGGTCTCAGGTTCGCAACTTGTGAGCTACCCTAAAATAAAAACTCACACAAAGGTTATCTGTGGCAGAACAAAGTGCCTCAACTTCTGTACCCCACCAAAAAAGTCCTGTGGTGATGGCATTCTAGATGACGGGACAGGCTTGGTCAGCTGGAAGTCCCTAGTCTGGAGCCACACATAGTGAAGGTCGTTCTGTCCACAAGTTGTGGTGTTGTGGAAGTTAAGCAGCTCCAGGCACAACTGGGCTGACATATTTAGAAGTAAGGCAGCCCACTGTGAATGGAGAGACCCCTGGAAAAGGTGGGGCAAACAATGGTCACCACATCCTCCTCCAGACTCAAGCAATGTACGACTTTGTAGACATTTCCTTGAGACTGAGAAAGCTTTTCCCTTCCTGGGAAGTTACCTCTCCAGCGATTGCACTGTGCAGAAGGATATCGGCAACAGGATTCATGCTGCACATGCAGCGTTCGGGAGGCTCTCCAAACGTGGCTTCCTAAACTATAACCTTAGTTTCCACACCAAAATCTTTGTGTTCTGAGCCATCGTTCTTTCTGCCCTTCTTTATGGCTCTGAAGTGTGGCTTCTGTATCGACGGGATGTGAAAGCTGGAGCGTTTCCAACAGCAAAAACTTTGTGTGATCCTAAATATCAAATGGCAAGACCTCGTCACCAATGAATTTGTCCGAGGCAACCGCCCGAGCATCGAGGCAAAGATGGCACGACACAGCCTCCGCTGGACAGGACACGTCAGAATGCCCACAACCCGACTCCCTCGAATCCATTTTACCACTTGTGTGTGTGTGTGTTTGTGCCTCTAGATGTCCACCACAGCCGCCAATACGCTGCACCCAGGCATCAACCTGTAGAAAATCTCCATCCCATCAGAACGATGTAAGAAACACACACATAGGCATCCATTAAAACACACACGCCCTGTTTGCACCTTTGTAATAACATGTGTCCATGTCGAAACAGAAAGGTGGTGTATGAGATCTTGCCAGCCCGTCAAGTCACTGCACCTGCACCAAAACCTTCCAAGGCAAAGCAAGTTTGGGCTTTTTCTTCTTTCATGTTTAACGGCAGTGTCTTTATAGAAAAAGAAGTGGAACGTGTGCGCTTAGACCATCTTTCTGCAGAAGGAGGAAGAGGCATGAAAAAGAGGACCACATGAAGAAACCGCCCAATGCCTTCATGATGTTTTTAAAAGAGAACAGGCGAAGCGTGGCAGCTGGGATGAACATCAAAACTAGCACCGAAGTCAACACCATCCTAGGCCAGATAGTAAGTCCCAGCTTTCGACCATGTAAGGTTATAATGTGGATTGATGACAGCAGTCACTGAAAATAGGCTTTAGTCTCAAAAAGGTGGAGGATCACTTTACTAAATATCATGTTTGTTGTGTCCACAGTGGAGATCAATGACAATGGATGAGCAGAACAAATATTATAACATTGCTGATGAGGAGCTACGTCGCGGAGGAGCAGCAGCAGCACTTTGACGGTGTGACGAGCAAATTCCGTACTGCTTCTTCTCCAGAATACTCACCCCTCTAACGACAAAAATGACATCCTTAAAACCTTATTTGACCTTGGAGCACGGGGGAGCCAGGTTAGTGGCATTTAGGGTCCAAGCCGTTGTAGTATTATTGCTGGTAATGAACTCGCTGACCAGGACAGGGAGGGCGCACGCCTGGCCCAATCCAATGTTGACTCCCACTACCATTCAGCCAAAGCAGCGGTCAGACAGTGGACAGGGGCCGGTCCTATTCAGCACAAACAAACAGGGAGAATCTACGGTCAACGGGGAAAGAAGATCAACCGCACCGCGGACAACAGTCTCTCCAGACATGAACAGGCAACGCTTGGCCGACTACGCAGTGGGCACCATCCCAACTTGAAATATATAAAAATATCGCAACTTGTATCCGGCACATGACCCAGAGGAGCCTCCACACGATGATTCGACGACCACCTGAAGGTCCCTCTCCGCTACAACATTGACCATGCCAACTGGGAGACTGTCGCCGAAGATCGCCCTGAGTGGAGACGCACCATCATTTAAGTATCAGGCCGCATGGAAAATCAACAACGTTGTAAGGCAGAGACCAAAAGACAACAATGCAAAGAACGACTTCCCCTTCCCCGCTCACTACCCACACTTGTTCCCATCTCTTCTGCTCTGCTCTGGGCTTGAGCAGCCACATCAAACAACGTCACCCCACAAAGTGCAATTATTGAGACTCAAATGATCTGTTATAGAATTAAAATCACTCGGACAGGAGTGACTGCCTAGAAATGTTTATAGTTTTGTGCATGTAATGAGGGAAGACCGGTTTGGGGGTTAGTATTTGAAGAATTTATGCACTGCAGAATATATATGTATGTATGTAATGGGTTATTTGGACGACCTGGTCACGAGACAAGATACTGAAATGCACATGAAAAATCTAGACAAAGTGTTGAAAAGACTAAAAAGCCCTAATTCAAGAGCTAAGATAAAAGTGCTTTCTTTCAAAAGTGTGTCATATTTGGGACATGTCATTGATGCAGAAAGGATTCACATAGCATTTTCTAACTCCACCACTGACTGACGTAATTTCACTGTCGAGTTATTATTGAAAGTTTGTATCAAATTGGATGGATTTAGAAGTTTGAAAAAAAAAAGTTTGAGTGCCATAGGATGTGACACCTGTTACATTAAATGAACAGTATAGTGTGGTGTGTGTTGTTTAAATGCCTGTCTTCTTTGTGTCTTATGTATAACGGAGACCTTCAAGAATGGAGCAGCTCATGCACACATTCCAGGGTGCCATCGAAAATATGACATGGGAGGAGATCAGCAGCACCTTTATGAAGGTTCTTGCAGACCGCTCGCCTCCGCCTATTCCTCCTTGTCCCCTGGAACCTACTCAAATGGACTCGTACAACCGAGTAAGTAGATCATAAATACAAAATACTTTTACTGACATATCAACTTATGAGTCTCATTAGATGAAAAAACAATACATACATAACAAAGCAATTGAGGCAACATTAAATGCATTGCTAGGCTGCAACCAACAGGGGTGCTGTTGAATTAGTTTTAGCTAACAGTCTGAAGAAGAACGTCATTACATCTGCTATGCTATATGGTACAATATATTTCATGTAATGCAATCAATCAATTAAACCTAAATGTTTGTAAACACACACATTAATTCATTTCCCACACAACCAACCAAGGACATTTAGCAAAATGTATATCAAAAATCGATTTTAATAAAGCCGGTGCTGCTACCCAGCGGTCTCATCCATCAAACTGAACATGGAAATCTGACTAACTGTACAAAATTAATGAACCTTAATTTAGTCAAATAACCCGCCTTCCGCCCAATTGTAGCTGAGATAGGCTCCAGCGACTCCAAAGGGAATAAGCGGTAGAAAATGGATGGATGAATAAATTATTGTGATTTTATATATTACATAATTTGCGTGGGAAATACCCAATGCAACTTTTTGGCCCACACAATGAAGATGTTGTTGTGCCAGTCCCATTTAATTACTTGTATTGCTTGGATTTTCATGACATCACGTCCGGCTCATTAAATATGCGTGATGGTCAAGCAGCGTCTGTTCTCAAAGGGTACTCGGAGCCATTTAGCCTTTCTGGAAGAAAAATGCCCTATGCTTGCGTTGTTTTTGGCTGCACGAAGCGTTCAAATCGCGAAACAGATAAACGTTAGGGCTGTGAATCTGTGGGCACCACACGATTCGATTCGATTCTTTGGGCTAACAATTCGATTCAGAATTGATTGTCGATTCAAAATTAATGCTTTTTAATAACATTTTGTGCCAGTTTTATGATTAACTACATTCCTCCATAAAATAGATAAACAGCTGTGATACATTTCTATATTACTTAAAATAAAACTGGTTTAGTTTCATAACATTTTCCTCAAACATTTAATGAAGTCAAATACAAATAAGGCAACAAGTGAAGTATCCAACACTTCTATTTTTTGTACAGCAGATATGGCCATCTACATAAACAATATGATTTGCTTGAGTGACTGGACAGGACAGATAAAAAAATAAATACAAGTTTGTTAGTTTGTTAAATAGATATGCAGTCACAGGTGTCGAGCTGTCGGGTGCTAGTTTGTTAACATGAACGCGTCCTCGCAAGACGCAAAGATGACAAAATCGATTAATATTTATCCGGCAGAGTCTTGATACCTATTTCCTTGACCCAGGCACACACAAAGAACTTGTAGACCTCCATGTTTTTGCAAGTTTTCATCTGTTTTGTCGTGTAGAATGACATCGGAGCACAAGATAGTTCAACATGTCTGGGAACTCCACCGACAGATAATCCTTGATATCACTCGACAAATCTTTTTTTGATAAAGTATAGGGATCTATTCTATTGCATAGTTGGATTATTTGCTCGTATCTGCTTTTTGCAGGAAAATCTAGGCCCCTTGCTTACTCATATAGTTTGCGCACTGCTTGCTGTACAACAGCCATCTTAGCTTGGATGACCAACGCTTTTTTTCCCACTTCCGGGAAGAAGTTAGTGTTCGTGTATAATTGGATCTCCCTCACTGACCACTATTAAAATTAGACTCAAAAGCACGCTGCACCAGTCACTCACAAACATTGCTGAACTTGCTGAAAGTTAAGTTTAAACCAAAAGATCCAACACCACCACGACCAGATAGCTTATGTTGCCATCGGTGGTTTAACAAAACATTTATATTTTAAAAATATCTATCTAGAAATATTGGTTGTCAGTCCCAGGAATTTGTCTGCCGTTCACACGTACAAGCAGGAAGCGCACACACAAGTAAAACACTCTTTGTAAAACACAAGGATGGTGAGTCAGTTTTCATTCTGTGTTTCATTCAGTCTTTCCATGTGTTATTTAGTTTTGTATTTCTTTTGTACCGAGGTGTAAAGAAAACCTCTTTAGGATGAAGCTAAATTTGAAGCTCTCTCCAACAATTGAACTTCAGAGTAGAATCTTTATTTACTTCATCTAAATTGATTTACCTAATCTAAATGTGTCCAAAATGTCATCTTTGATGTCTTGACGTCAATACCTAAATAAATAATAAATCCGCTACACCTCCCTGATACCGAAGTACATGTCAAACTACTTCCTTAACGTAAATGACCGCCATAACCACAACACCAGGGAGAGTTCCACAAACCACGTTAAACCCAGATTCCGATCTAACAAAGGTCTGAACTCATTCTCCTTCTATGCCACATCAATATGGAATGCACTCCCAACAGGTGTAAAAGAAAGTGCATCTCTATCCTCCTTCAAAACCGCACTAAAACAACACCTCCAGGCAACTTCAACCCTTGACTAACACCCTCCCCCTTCCACATCCCATCTCCCCGAATTGTAAATAACCAAATGTAAATAATCAAATGTATTTCTAATGTATATACTTGTTCTTATGCTATCTGAACTCACTATGTTCTCTGCTCGCTGTACATATCCTACCAAGTCAGACCTACACTGTTCCAATGCCCATTTCTCTGATGATGCAATTGTTGATGACTGAATTGCTCTTATCAACCAAATCCTCCTCATCCCACCCCCCGGATTGTAAATAATGTAAATAATTCAATGTATATACTCTGATGATTAACTTGTGTGATGACTGTATTATGATGATAGTATATATTTGTACCACAAATTGATTACGTGGACTTAATCAAGTTGAAAAACTTATTCGTGTGTTACCATTTAGTGGTCAATTGTACGGAATATGTACTGAACTGTGCAATCTACTAATAAAAGTTTCAATCAATCAATCAATCAAAAACCTATGTTCCGATTGGCTTATAGACCTGACTCAGCAAAAAAATCCAACCTGTTCATACCTCGACATTTTGTATTAAATTAGTTTAGTATGTCAAGATTTTAAGTGTGAGCATCCCTCACATAACGCACAAATCAAAGCGACAGCGCACTGATAAATTAATAAAACATGATCAACAAAAATAACATTCATACCTTCTTAACTTGCTAGAAATTACTACTAGACATATTTTTACAGTGACATACGATATGTGTGCAAAGCTTGTTCTGGGCGTACATAAAGTCTATTTAGTCCAATAGCAGTGAAATCAATAATTAGATAATGGAAGACTGGATTTTGTGCATGTGACTCCATCTGAGTTGTCCTTAGCAACAAGGCGTTGAACCTCGCTGATGCTCTGTCACTTCCATCCTTCTTAACATAAAGTAGTGTGCAGCTGTGGAGAGCAGCAAGAGGCAAGCCCGTGAGTGTGAATTGGTAAAATGAGAGTTTAGAATTAGTACTTTTTATTCATTGAGATCTCATTATCAAAAAAGTTACCAATGGAAACAATAAAAAATATACCTCTTTAAAATTACAATCGGGGCTTGAATATTCATGTATCCAACCATATAGGGGTGTCTCCACACAACTGTTTTACTTCCGATACAATTCCGAAATTAACCAAAATGATATCAGCACAAATTCTAATACATACTTTTATTATTTTGTAGTGTAGAATGTTAGAAAAGGCTTAATTAAGTGAAATAGCTCCGACAACAAGTGTAGGTATGTAAAACATAAACTCTATAAGTTTTCAAATTGAGGTGGAAATTTGTTTTTGCCGACACCTAGTGGCCACAATTCAGGTAAATTACATGATACGGACACTGTTGTTACTGGATACATTCTAATACGCTTGAGTCTTTGTATCTGTAATTAATATGCAACTATAATTATTTGATATTTAATATTAATATTGACAAATGTGATGTTTTAGACAGCAATGTTGGTCCATTTAAGACACTTATAATGTATGTCTAGCTTGTGAGCTATTTTGTTCCTAGCTGTTGTGTAGCTGCTAGCTCCTAGTAGCCTATAGCCAACCATGTTTGGCCTCCCTGACTAGCTTTGCACAAGCAAACACGCTGCAGGACTACTTGTATCAAAACTTTTAATCAGACATTTTAGATACTAATCGATATCATCTGACACTTGTTTTTTGCTGATATTGGATATCCAATATCAACATCGGATTGGGACACCCTTACTATTATATATTCTGATAATACAGTAATAAATTGAAAAAAAAAAGATAATGTTTTACAAACCCTATTTCCATATGAGTTGGGAAATTGTGTTAGATGTAAATATAAACGGAATACAATGATTTGCAAATCATTTTCAACCCATATTCAGTTGAATATGCTACAAAGACAACATATTTGATGTTCAAAGTGATAAACTTTTTTTTTTTGCAAATAATCATTAACTTTAGAATTTGATGCCAGCAACACGTGACAAAGAAGTTGGGAAAGGTGGCAATAAATACTGATAAAGTTGAGGAATGCTCATCAAACACTTATTTGGAACATCCCACAGGTGAACAGGCAAATTGGGAACAAGTGGGTGCCATGATTGGGTATAAAAGTAGATTCCATGAAATGCTCAGTCATTCACAAACAAGGATGGGGTGAGGGTCACCACTTTGTCAACAAATGTGTGAGCAAATTGTTGAACAGTTTGAGAAAAACCTTTCTCAACCAGGTATTGCAAGGAATTTAGGGATTTCACCATCTACAGTCCGTAATATCATCAAAGGGTTCAGAGAATCTGGAGAAATCACTGCACGTAAGCAGCTAAGCCTGTGACCTTCGATCCCTCAGGCTGTACTGCATCAACAAGCGACATCAGTGTGTAAAGGATATCACCACATGGGCTCAGGAACACTTCAGAAACCCACTGTCAGTAACTACAGTTGGTCGCTACATCTGTAAGTGCAAGTTAAAACTCTCCTATGCAAGGCGAAAACCGTTTATCAACAACACCCAGAAACGCCGTCGCCTTCGCTGGGCCTGAACTCATCTAAGATGGACTGATACAAAGTGGAAATGTGTTCTGTGGTCTGACGAGTCCACATTTCAAATTGTTTTTGGAAACTGTGGACGTCGTGTCCTCCGGACCAAAGAGGAAAAGAACCATCCGGATTGTTATAAGTGCAAATTTGAAAAGCCAGCATCTGTGATGGTATGGGGGTGTATTAGTACCCAAGACATGGGTAACTTACACATCTGTGAAGGCGCCATGAATGCTGAAAGGTACATACAGGTTTTGGAGCAACATATGTTGCCATCCAAGCAACGTTACCATGGACGCCCCTGCTTATTTCAGCAAGACAATGCCAAGCCACGTGTTACATCAACGTGGCTTCATAGTAAAAGAGTGCGGGTACTAGACTGGCCTGCCTGTAGTCCAGACCTGTCTCCCATTGAAAATGTGTGGCGCATTATGAAGCCTAAAATACCACAACGGAGACCCCCGGACTGTTGAACAACTTAAGCTGTACATCAAGCAAGAATGGGAAAGAATTCCACCTGAGAAGCTTCAAAAATGTGTCTCCTCAGTTCCCAAACGTTTACTGAGTGTTGTTAAAAGGAAAGGCCATGTAACACAGTGGTGAACATGCCCTTTCCCAATTACTTTGGCACGTGTTGCAGCCATGAAATTCTAAGTTAGTGATTACGGTATTTGCAAAAAAAAAATAAAGTTTATGAGTTTGAACATCAAATATCTTGTCTTTGTAGTGCATTCAATTGAATATGGGTTGAAAAGGATTTGCAAATCAGTGTATCCCGTTCATATTTACATCCAACACAATTTCCCAACTCATATGGAAACGGGGTTTGTACATGATATGAATCATTACGGAATTGGAGTACATTTTTGCTTCCAAACTAACATAATTTTCTGTTAAATAGTCATCAATAACATGTACTAAATTGGCTCATCTGAGCGAAATGCATATTTTTTTTATTATAGGTCTTTTTGGTTAATGTTATTTGTGGCATCCCTGTTACCAACATTCAGGTACAGTACCTTAAACTGACAAGGCTGAAGTTAGCTTTCGATTCCACAGCCTCCGATTCGAATGGTTGGCAATACTGATTGTTGATACCTGACTGATACTTTTTACTTGAAATGTCATGATAATTAAACAATTGTGTCAGTAATGTACATTGACAAAAAAAACAACTATAAAATACAAATACATGTTATTTAAAGATTCAATAGATGGATGGATAACAAAGTTTGTAATTTGTGATACCTTTCATCTATTTTTGAAAATGCAATAAAAGGCACATTGAACTATTTTGAAGGCATGTAGACCAAAGGTTGTATTCCTAAAGATTCTTAGTTCCAAAGAGTTCCTCGTAGTGGCCAAATTCTAAAAAAAATTCTTAGAATCATGATGTTTTCCTAGAATTTCCCCTAAAAGTGAAGAGTAGATCATTGTAAATATAAAAGCTATTCCTAAAGAATCCTCGCTCTCAAGATAGTTCCTAAGGTGAGATCTGTTAAGAGCAGGAAAGAGGACTTTTAAAGTGGCTTAGGAGTTCCCTAAGCAGAGGACAAAATGGCGGACGGACGGATATTCTCCAAACACTGGATGACAGTGAATTATTTGAAACGCTACAGATTGGATCGTGCAGGAATCATGTTTGTGGTTGATCTCATTAGAGATGCACTTACCAACGCCACAATGCAATACCACCCAACATGAAAACAAACTGCGTCTTATATGCGTCAGCAATCACAAACATTGATGAAAGCTAATTCATTTTACCTCTGTAAATACAAAATTGAGTTGAAATGTTGAAAGTGCAAAAATTACGAATCCACTTTTGATTCGGTTCCCTTATCGATTCTTATTTGGAAAAAAAAGGTGGATCTGCATCAATTTTGTTTAGTTTAGGAGGTAACATTACCTTATAAAGCCTACAGTGAGGTCTTATGAGGCACATAAGTCGCAAAGAAAAACAAACTTTTTAGAAAATAAGAAATTAATATTCTTCTGTAAAATAAAAATAAAAACTGTGGAAATTATACAAGAATGTAACATTTTGTAACATGTGATATTAACTCATTACATGCAAAGTGAGATATGTGAAACCTTTATTTGTTATAATTTTGATAATTATGGCTTACAGCTTATGAAAATCTTCAATTCAAAATCTCAGAAAATTTAAGGTTTTCAAAATTGTAAGCTATGATTATTAAAATTATAAGAAATAAAGGCTTGCCATATCTCACTTTGCATGTCAATATCACATTTTAGTTTCACATATGAAGTTAATTGCTGACATGAATGGACTTTTACACAATATTCAAATGTTTTGAGTTTCACCTGTATAATATGACTGAGTGAAAATCTGGTGGGAGGAAAACAAACTATTCTCTGACTCAGTGTTGGCGCTAGGAATTTTCAAAATGGGGTCCCAGGGACCCCATCAAGTCATAAACATGGGGTCCCACAGTAAAGTTTTGAGGTCCCACTTTTTTGTAAGCGTTTTGAAAACAAATATAAATGTATGCATTATCCTTTTATATCTCACATTTTATATTGTGTTTTGGAAAAAGGTTGTCATAAACGTTATTTAAGTCATTAAAAAAATAATTCAAAAGAAACACACATTTTTATGCATATGCAGATGTATTCAGTTATAAACATTCATTCACTTTCTTCTTGCCTTCATGCATAAACTTTACCGCTGCTGGTAGTTTTTTTCTATATTTGTATTTAACAAGTTGTAGGTGTATTTATTTCAGTATAAAAATTTTAAAAGTTTTTTGCTTCGGTCATGAAATGATCGTAATGGTGTGCCAGGGCATACATACATTATTTATTGAATGCTTAAATCTCTGGAGTCTACATCAACTTCAGATCTATCTGTCAATTCTAAGTTTTGTTTGTTTGTTTGTTTGTTTTCTACCCTTTTTGTCAAAGAAAACTATGGTTTTTTTTATGGCAAACACACAAAATATGCAAAATCTTCCACAAAAAATATTTTTCAAAGTGGCATATTTAATGTGAAGTAATCGGAGCCTTGGATAGATCAATAATTCATATTATGGTTTGAGCGATGACAGTTTTAAAGACAAAAAACAGCTTTAAATTTATATTCTTTTTACAAACAAAGTCCCTGCATTTACATTATGCAAGCAAAAATAGTAAACTTTAATGGTGCATGTCAATTTACAATAACAGTCAAATAAAACAGATTCCATTTATCCACACAATTTCAGTGTCATCAGGATTCACACACTTTTAGAAGAACTGCAAACCTCAGATACATTGTTAACATGTAATCTTCTCGCATCATATAGTAGAATATATACAAGTAAATATAAATATACTTCAACCCCAAAAAAACATACACGTGTGCTCCTTGCACCTCCACCGCCGCCATTGCTCCCACTGGCGTCCACGAGCACAGCCGTTTATTAGCATACTTTTGATCGATTGATTTATTGAAACTTGATTGCACAGTGAAGTACATATTCCGTACAATTGACCACTAAATGGTAACACCCAAATAAGTTTTTCAACTTGTTTAAGTCGGGGTCCACGCATTGGCGATGTTAGGCCTATGTTAGGGGGGCTCAAGCCCCCTAAAATATTCTTAAGCCCCTCCCCCCTTAAATAATTTGGTGTTATACATATATATATACTGTATATATATATATATATATATATATATATATATATTTTTTTTTTTTTTTTAACAAATACATGCCGACATATTCATTAAAAAGTGGCCCGAATATGAGTTTAAATAAATAATCATATAACCTGTCATTATTCACTCAGTTTCCCCTCACTTCATAGCGTAAGGTAGAGAGTCCCTTTAGTGCGTCGGTATCCAATCCATTCCACTTGTTCATATAGAAAATGCCCACATCACTCAAAATCCAGTCCACATTTTCTCTGCGACCTTGCTTGCGGTCCTTGGACTTGTTCATATAGAAAATGCCCACATCACTCATAATCCAGTCCGCATTTTCTCTGCGACCTTGCTTGCGGTCCTGCAGGTGTACGAAGCACATTAGCACGCAGCACTGCAGAACAAGAACGTGAACGGATGCAAAATGGACATAAGAAACTTTTTCATGAAAGTAAGTATTCATCACTGCTTGTAGTAAAATGTATTAGCTCCACTTTACACCAGGTCTGTGTTTGACAAAAAGTTACATTCCCGCTCTAAAACAATGCTGCTACTTAGTTAGCTAGTTAGCCTGAAATGCATCATGATGGTCCTGGTTATTTTTAAAGTTAAATGTGCACTCTTTTTTACCATTTGCTATCTTTGGGGTTACTTCCTCTTGGAGCATCAGCTGTGTTTCTCACTTTCTGAGCTCATTCACGTATGACGATCATCAGTAGATAATAATAATAATCACTCCACAACCCCTATTGACCTGTAGGAGTCAGGGCAGTGGAGCACAGAAAGTGAGAGGGGAGAGGCCTCCACTGGAAAGGTCAGTAGGAGAATAATGATACTAAAACATTTTTTTTTTTTTTAATGGCTTTGTTTTATCTATTTCTGGGTGGATCATGTTGACTATTGGTCCTCCTAATTGTCAATCATTCTGGTGATGTTACGTAAGGACACACACATATATATATATATATATATATATATATATATATATATATATATATATGTATAATTTATTTATATATATATGTATAATTTATTTATATATATATGTATAATTTATTTATATAATAGATTGTATTTGTGATCTACTTTACATTTGATTCAAAATCTCAAAGTGCTACAGAATTACAACCGTTGTTAGGCCTATTTTGGCGTTGTAATAAATAAATAAAAAATGGCTTATCGATAAGCCATTTGTTTTATTTGATGTATGTATGTATGTATATATATATATACCGGTATATATATATATATATATATATATTTTTTTTTTATATATATATATATATATATATATATATATATATATATATATATATATATATATATATATATATAATGTCCTTACGTAACATCACCAGAATGATTGACAATTAGGAGGACCAATAGTCAACATGATCCACAACATCCTCTAGTATACCTTTAAGTCTTTCATATATATATGTATATATATATATATATATATAAGTATATACTGTATATATATTTATATATATATATATATATATGTATGGATGTATATATATATATATATATATATATATATATGTATATATATATATATATATATATATATGTATATATATATATATATATATATGTATATATATATATATATATATATGTATGTATATATATATATATATATGTATGTATATATATATATATATATATGTATATATATGTATATATATATATATATATATGTATATATATATGTATGTATGAAAGACTTAATATGTATATATATATCAGTGGTTCTTAACCTGGGTTTGATCGAACCCTAGGGGTTAAGAGAGTCGGGTTCAGGGGTTCGGCGTAGGTCAAAACACACCCGACTCATTGTGTAAATAAAAACTTCTCCCTCTCGGCGTATTACGGATACGGTAACAGCAGAAGTCACACTGATTAGGCAGGGGTGTAATTTGTTGTGAGTTTATGCACTGTGTTGGTTTTGTTCTTATGTTCTGGTTCATTTTGTGCACCAGTAAAAAAAACATGGTAACACTTTAGTATGGGGAACATATTCACCATTAATTAGTTGCTTATTAACATGCAAATTAGTAACATATTGGCTCTTAACTAGTCATTAAGTACTTATTAATGCCTTATTCGGCATGGCCTTATTATAACCCTAACCCTCTAACCCTGGCCTAACCCTAACCAAATAACTCTAAATTAAGTCTTTGTTACTTAGAGTATGTTATCCATACTAAAGTGTTACCAAAAACATATAACTTTGTCTTGAATTTGAAAAAATAAAACCATTTTATTTTTCACTAAAGAAGGGTTCAGTGAATGCGCATATGAAACTGGTGGGGTTCGGTACCTCCAACAACGTTAAGAACCACTGAGATTGTTACGTCTGCGGGGACGCATAGCTGCGCTGGTAGCGTTCCTTCCAATACAGACGACAAGCAGGTGCGGCGTGCAGGTAAGATGAAGTATATTTAATGATTTTTAGGACAGGATCAAAAAATACAAAACTGAAAACGCCAGCAAGCGTGGAGCTAAACAAAACATAAAATGTCACCAAGGGTGATAAACAAGGAATGCTAGCGTGCACAAACTTACTACAAGGAGGAGAAAACCAGGGGAACGTAAATGTTGCAGAAAGCAAACATTGACCCAGCCACTACTGCTGGGTGACAGGCAACTATAAAGGGGAGTGATTAACCAAAACACCTGGTGGGAACACTAATTGCAAAACTAAGACAGGTGAGGAGAATCAGTGCCCATGGAAACCAACAGTAAACAGGGAAAGAGTGTGCAACCAGGAAACAGACTAAAACAGAAACATAACCAACATAAATCATGCCATGATCCGGGTAACGGATCATGACAGATATATATATATATATATATATATATATATATATATATATATATATATATATATATATATATATATATATATAAGAAAAACCCAGACACCATCTTTGTAGTCATTTTTCTCCTGCGTGGACTTCCGTCTTCCTTTACAATGAGTGAAGCCGCACGAAACCTTGTGTCTGCAATTGTAAATAATTTAATTTTTAAGTTTTGTGTTTCTTTTAGAATCTAAATAAAGTAATATACATTAGCCTATTGTTGAAATAATGAAAAAAACATAATTAAATATATTTGTTTTATTGTAGTGTTACATTAATAGCTGTTCTATTATTATAGGATGGCTTGTGAAACATTTCATAGGATTTTCAGAGGGAGGAAAAACCAAGACATTTAATATAAAATGTAAAATGAATAAATACATAAAAAGAAAAAGAAAAAAAATGGTGAAAAGCCATCATCCCGGGGAGCATTTCATTTCGTCCCGTGCATTTTTTTTTACCGTCCCCGGGACGACAGGACTACGTTTATCTCAAGCCCTGGAAGTTACATTTTATTGTTTGCATTATTTGTTTCAGTATTGCACTTTGAAGATGGTCCCTCAACTCTTTGACAGCTTTGGCTCTTTTTCAGATCAGCAGACGGACTCTTAAGTCTTTCTTATTTACAGTATATATAAACGTTTCTCATTTCTATTCAGACTTCCATATATATTTAACTTCCTTAACGGCTTGCCATAATATATATATATATATATATATATATATATATATATATATATATATATATATATATATATATATATATATATATATATATATATATATATATATATATATATATATATAAGCCAAATTATCCCGATCCAGATATTACTTTAATTCAAGTAATTAAGTAATATTTCCAGGGCTTGAATTTACAACCATTTTAGTCACATATGTGCCCAAAATGTAATCTGTGCAACTTCAAAATATTTGGGAACAAACAATTATTGTATTGTGAACGAAAGTCGTGGCATTAGCCTCTATGTTGTGAATTGATAACATAGAGGCTAATGCCATGACTTTCATTGTGGGATCATACAAGTAATTATTTCTTGTTGATGCTGTAAACAAAATGTCACTGTGCAAACCCATGTTTGTTGTTGTACTGAACACAGATTGAAAATAAACCGACTGAAATAATAATAATAGCAATGAATAATTTCTAAGTCTTTGTTAGCCGTTTGTGAAGTTTTGTGCTCGTGCGCTACGTTCGCTCGCATCCTGTGCATCTCCTGAGGGCTAAGCCCCCTGTCCTTAAAAGCTAGTGACGCCCCTGGGTCCACTAATCAATTCATGGTAGTGCTGCTACTTAGCACTCGACCTCGCACTTAACTTCGCTTGAAATGTGCCCAAAATGCGCCGAACATGTTCTAAACACATACACCGGGAGCAACACTAGAAGCAACAAGTCAACATACCTAGGGAAGGGGAGATTTGAATGAAGAAGGCCGGACACGATGTTGCAATGATGGCAGCTTCATCCAGAACGACGCAAAGCTCCCACTGCAGTCTTGTAGACATAACTCATCTATGAGCTATCGTTCTAGCACATATGCCTGAATAATAGTTACAGGTATGTTTTGGACAATTGTGATACAGTTTACACATTTTTAAATATTTATAATCATTTTACAAATTGAATGCAACTCTCATCAATTGCTAATTGTGAATGGTACTGAGCCATGGGGGCGGCATGGCGTGGGCCAGAAACTTGAGGGTATCCATTATTATTTTTTCTTAGATTAAAATTTCGCCTATTTTCTCGTTTTGCACGTTAAGTATTTTAACACTTTTTAATCACTTTTTTTTCCAATAAAATAAACGCACCACACAAGATTATTCCCTCGCGTTTGATGTACATTAGAATAATTTTCTTAAAGTTTAAATCCCCATAGAAACATGACGTCATGAACGTCCCGGCGTCTGCACTGATTAGTCGAAATCATACCCGACCTGTTTTTTGTGTCTTTAAAAAAGATTTAGAACTCTACATTAAAACACTCTACCTTTAACAACCAAAAAGCTGTGAAAACGATGATGCTGTGTTCCAAATGTATGTTATTTAGTGCGATTGAGTGAGCCTATGGCTTTGCACTTTGTTTATTTTATATATATATATATATATATATATATATATATATATATATATATATATATATATATATATATATATATTGCATTCTATTTTAGTTACTTTGAATTTACAACCCCCTGGCGCTGTGTTGTACTGTTTTTGTAGTTTTTTGTACTTTGATTATTATTTTCAACTGTTTGTAAATATTGAAATTTAGAAATAAAGGTTTATATAAAAAAAAATATTAAAAATAAAAATAGTCGAAATCACTCATCCTGGACAATATTCATGACATGTGTGCTTTGTTATAAAGATGTGCTATTTGGATTTACACTATATGAAAAAAAAATTGAAAATTAATTTTACCTTTGCAACGTCATTATACTATTGGCTAAGTTTTATATTCATAAATGTAAGTTTCTCAATACCCGACCTGTTTTTTGTGCCTCTAAAAAAGAATTAGAACTCTGTGTTAAAACACTCTCTACCTCTAACAATCAAAAAGCTGTGAAAACGATGATGCTGTGTTCCAAATTTAAATTATTTACTGAAGTTGTGTGAGCCTATGGCTTTGCACTTTGTTATAAATATATATTTTGCATTCTATTTTAGTTACTTTATTGAGTTTACAACCCCCTGGCACTGATTTGCACTGTTTTTGTACTTATTTTGATTATTATTATTTCTTGATTGTTTGTAAAAGTTGCCGTTTATAAATAAAGGTGTATAAAAAAATAAAAAAATAAAGAATTAGTCCAAATCCCATAGGATCCGCCCACTTTCTATTTCGTTCGTTCTCATTGGGTCAGCGAAAGCCAATCCAAGCTGGCTTTGGGCAAGAGGGGATAAACTGGGACGAGTTGCCAGCCAATCACGGACGCACGACCATGCAGTGTGCGGCCCTTGTCAGAATCAACATATGCGTACATTGGCATATACTGCTGTAAAAATAAAAGTATGCAGATATTTAGGAAATTAAGTACTTCAACCAAATATAAACAAACTTGGACACTATACTGGTTCAAAGTATTTTCTAATGTAAATAAATGTATGGAATAATGCCAGTTTTCTTTTACCCGAAGCCTACCTTACTAATCGACCTAATCGGATGTCAAATAAATAACTTAAAATTCTATTAAAAAGTATGTATGGCACAAGTGTTTGTGAAATTATTTATTTTAATAAACATGATGATCACATGACACAACTAAGCGAGCTGGATTCATCAGTTTCCCAAAGGCATGGGTCACCACAAAACATTTAACATAGTTTTATTTACATACAAACATGACATTACAATTAACAATAAATCAGACAGTAAAATGGGGGAAACATAATACAGAGTTAACACTATCCGCATAATAGAAGAACAAGACAAAAAAATAAACAATATAGTGCGAGACTGCAAAATTTAGTTCTTCAATCAAATTGGATTTTAACAATGTTTTTTTTTTTTTTTTAAATCATTGTTGTTTAGTTACATATATTTTGGTAAAAAAGACGATTTCTTTAGATATTTCTTGTTCAATTGTGACTCGTTTATAATTAATGTTTTGATAATTTTGCCTTTTCTTTCCCAGCCAACAGAAATATTCTGAGTTTGTGCTTTATTCATGAACTGGCTAGAGGCCTAGGTATGTACCTTTTATTGTTCAAATGTTTACAACTTTATTAGCCATGAATTAATATTTCACTCTACTTCACACAATACTATTGCAAATACCAAAATAAACCAAATGTATTATAATTTTCTTTATTAGTTGAGTAAGTTTGTCCATTTAAAATGAATGGTATGGCGAGCTGATTTTACCATACCATACCAACTTTATTTATAAAGCCCTTTAAAAACAAGCACAGTTGAAAAACAAAGGGCTGTACATTACAAATAAATAGAGGCAAAGAACAGACTAAAAAATAACATTTAAAACAGAAATAAAAATACACATTTAAAAAGCAAATATAAATTACCCTAAGAACAGTTTGTTGGATAAAAACAGTTTAAAAGTTAAAAACAGTTGAAAAAGTGCGATGGGGCAAGACCACGTAAGGATTTAAAAACGAGTAAGATCATTTTAAAATGGACTCTTAAAGACACAGGCAGCCAGTGGAGGGAGGCTAAAATAGGAGTAATGTGCTCTCTTTTTCTTGTGTTTGTTAAAAGTCGGGCAGCTGCATTTTTGACCAGCTGCAGACGTGAGAGGAAGGACTGACTAATTCCAAAATACAAAGAGTTACAGTAATCCAGCCGAGATGTGATAAAGGCATGGATTACTGTCTCTAACTATTGCCGAGAAAGAAGGTTTTTAACCTTGGCCAGCTGACGTAAATAAAAAAAGCTGGCTTTCACCACTGTGCCAACCTGACGGTCCAATTTAAAATCACTGTCAATACGAAAGCCCAGGTTGGTGATCATGGGCTTAACATGCAAAGCCAAAGGGCCAAAGTCAACAGGGGGGAGCTCACAGGTACCACTAGGTCCAAACACTATTACTTCTGTCTTCTTTTCATTGAAATTTAAGAAGTTTAGGGCCATCCAGGCCTTGATATCATCAAGACAAGTGTTGTGTACTAGGCAAAGGGAAGGAGGCGACACCAAGGCAGAACTGCGTTTTTGAAGGTTTATTTAAACCTCTGATGAATGTGTGGGAAGTGTATGCTACCACTAGTGAGTGAATGCAGACTATGTGTGGAATTAACAATGTAGAATTTACCAGAGGGTGTTGTCGGTGCGTGTTGGATGTATCTTTCGTCGAATCCAAAGGGGAAGGCGAAGGGGTAGTCAGCAGGAAGGCAAGCAGTCGGGGGCTGGAGAGAGGCAACGATGTCAGGGTCCAAACAGTGGTCAAGGATCGGGGAAGGCAAGCAACAATCCGGGAGGAGGTCGTGAGGCAAGACACGATCGCTGAAAACATCAGGTGAGATTGGCTATGTTCTGGCAAAGGTCTCCTGGCTTCGCTGTCTCTTTATGCCGCTCCTTCTCGTCAAGCCCAGGTGTGATGATGAGTGATTGCCTGCAGCCTTGTCGCTGCCCAGCGTGAGCGGGGGCGTGTCCGAGCGAGCAGCCAGAAGAGGAATTGTGACACTCAGAATTATGAGAGACACGGGTTCGAATCCGCGCCGTGACAGTACCCCCCCCCCCTTAGGCGAGGCACCCGACGAGAGCCGGGGAGCATCAGGATTGGCGCGGTAGAAATCCTCTAGAAGTGAGGGATCGGCAAGATAGGAGGCTGGTACCCAAGACCTGTCCTCTGGCCCATAACCCTCCCAGTCGACCAGATACACAAGCCCCCTACCCTGTCGACGGACCCTGAGGATTTCTTTAACCGTCCAAACCTGATCTCCATTTTCCAGGAACCTAGAGGGAGGGGGGGCAGGGACAGGGGGAGACAGAGCGCTCTCCGCTACCGGTTTTATCTGTGAAACATGTACAACCGAGTGTCTCTTAACCGAGGGTGGGAGAGCTAGCTTGACAGAAACGGGGTTAATTATAGAGATGATGGGGAATGGACCAACGTAACGGGGTGCTAACTTCTTAGAAGGTACCTGAAGATTAAGATCCTTGGCCAATAACAAGACTTGTTGGCCCGGCCGATAGGATGGAGCCGGGACGCGATGACGGTTGGCGTTGCGGCACATCTTAGCAGAAGCCTTCTCTAAGGCTGCTCGAGCGGCTCTCCACACCCTCTGACACTTCCTTATGTGGCCTTAGTAGAGGGCACTGCAATCTCCAATTCTTGCTGGGGAAACAAGGGGGGTTGATAGCCCAAAGAACATTCAAAAGGTGACATACCGGTAGCGGAGCTCCTCAAGGAGTTGTAGGAGTATTCCACCCAAGGAAGGAACTTGCTCCAGGTAGTGGGCTTCTTACTGGCGACGCAGCGGAGCATGGTCTCCACGCTCTGGTTCGCCCTTTCAGCCTGCCCGTTGCTCTTGGGGTGGTATCCCGAAGTGAGACTGACCGAGGCCCCAATCCCCTTACAAAAGGCTCTCCAGACTTGTGAAGAAAACTGGGGCCCCCGATCAGACACAATGTCCACCGGGATACCATGCAATTTGATGACGTGAAGGGTGAGGAGGTCAGCCGTCTCCGAAGCAGAGGGTAGTTTGCCAAGAGGAATGAAATGGGCTGCTTTGGAGAATCGGTCTACAATGGTTAATATGGTAGTGTTACCTCTGGAGGCTGGAAATCCTGTGATGAAATCCAAGGCGATGTGTGACCAAGGGCGGGCAGGGATGGGGAGCGGGTGAAGGAGACCAGCTGGGGGTCTGTGTGATGCCTTGCTGCGGACACAAGAAGAACATGCTGCGATAAACTCACGCGTGTCTCTGGCCATGGATGGCCACCAGAAGCGTCTACGAAGCAGTGAAAGGGTTCTTTGGAATCCAGGATGGCACGAAAACAGGCTAGAGTGGCCCCAATCCAGGACTCTGGATTGCAGTTCCTGATGGACAAAGAGCTTGTTGGGTGGTCCACCCCCAGGTCCTGGATTGGAGCGCAGTGCAGTTTTAACAAGTTCCTCCACTTTCCAGGAAACCATCCCCACAATGCGAGAGGGAGGAAGAATGGGGACATCCACTGGGCGCTCAGAAGGTTCCTCCATAAACACTCTGGAGAGAGCGTCCGCCTTAGCGTTCTTGGATCCGGGTCTGAAAGACAGCAAGTAGTCGAAGCGGGAGAAGAATTGTTGCCATCTTGCCTGTCGATTATTCAGCCTCCTGGCAGAGCGGATGTGGAGGAGATTGCTGTGGTCAGTTAGGATCTGGAACTGGTGACGAGCCCCCTCCAACCAGTGTCTCCATTCGGCAAGAGCTTCGTGGACCGCCAACAGTTCTCTGTTCCCAGCGTCGTAGTTCCGCTCTGCCAGGGATAGGCGCCTGGAAAAAAATGCAACTGGGTGAATGAGATTGTCAATCTTAGAGCGTTGAGAAAGTACAGCTCCAATCCCTGAATCTGAAGCGTCCACCTCCACAAGAAAGGCAACGTCCAAGTCAGGGTGGACGAGGACAGGGGCGGAGATGAATCTCTTCTTCATCTCTTCGAAAGCCTTGTTAGCAGTATGAGACCAGACAAAAAAACCTTTAGGAGAGGTGAGGGCATGGAGTGGTGCGGCAATCCGGCTGAAGTCCTGGATGAAGCGTCGGTAAAATCCAGCGAAGCCGAGATAGAAGATGGCTGAGGCCAATCCACCACAGCATCCACTTTTTTGGGGTCGGCTCGGATGTGTCCCTTTTCGACTACAAAACCGAGGAATTCCACTGAAGAGGTGTGAAAGTTGCACTTCTCGGCCTTGACAAAGAGCCGGTTCTCTAAAAGTCTCTGGAGTACGAGTCTAACATGTTCCTGGTGTTCAGCCAAACTCTGGGAAAAAATCAGAATGTCATCAAGGTAAACAACGACAAATTTATCAAGCATATCACGCAAAATGTCATTGACGAGGGCCTGAAAAACAGCTGGGGCGTTCGTGAGTCCAAAAGGCATGACCCGGTATTCGAAGTGCCCAAGGTGGGTGTTGAACGCCGTCTTCCACTCGTCCCCTTCCTTAATCCGCACAAGATGATAGGCGTTCCGGAGATCCAATTTAGAGAAGATGGTGGCTGGTGCCAAAGGTTCGAAGGATGAGTTGAGAAGAGGCAGGGGGTACTTGTTCTTAATAGTAATGTTGTTGAGATGACGGTAGTCGATGCAAGGCCTGAGTGAACCGTCCTTCTTGGAGACAAAGAAGAATCCAGCTGCCAGTGGAGACTTAGATTGAGTGATGATTCCCGAAGCTAGACCCTCCGTGATGTATGTCTTCATGGCCTCTTTCTCGGGGAGTGACAGATTATAAAGCCGGCTTGCAGGTAGCTTAGCCTCCGGGAGTAGCTCAATAGCACAATCGTATGGCCTATGCGGGGGTAGACCCTGTGCTTGCTCCCTGTTGAAAACCTCCGCTAGGTCATGGTAGCAGGCAGGTACACGGGACAGATCCGTCTGGGGGGTAGCAATACTGGGAACGTGGACCGGAGGGGAGGCAGCCCTGAGACAGTTAGCGTGGCAGGGTGTGCTCAAGATCCTGCCAGAAGACCAAGAGACGTGGGGGTCATGTTGACGGAGCCAAGATCTACCCAGCACCAGCGGGGCGACGGGGGTCTCCAGAACCCAAAGACTGATGGTCTCGCTGTGGTTTCCTGAAATGGTCATGGTAAAGGGTTCAGTACGAAACCTGATGGGTCCCAAAGGTCGTCCGTCCAGGGCTTGAGCAGGAAGTGACCGGTTCAGGTGGACCAGGGGAATGCCCATCCTTTGGGCAAATTCATAGTCAAGGAGACTCTCATCGGCTCCAGAGTCCAAATAAGCCTTTACTTGGATAGATTTAGAGCCCCACGCTAGGGTAGCGGGTATCACGAAGTCTGGGTTTTCCTTATCTTGGGGAAAAGAAGTATGGCTCACCAGGACCCCCTCAGCTGGCGAGCCTGGTCTTTTGGTTTAGCCGGACAAAAACGAGGGATATGTCCGGTTAGACCACAGTAAAGACAAAGGCGTTGTCTGAACCTTCTCTCTCTCTCTTCAATGGTCAGCCGGGTCCTTCCCAACTGCATGGGCTCCGGGGCTGTCAGCATGGTGGTTGGAGCCATATGTGGCGGGGCTGGAGCTTCAAAAGTGGGTAGCAGGTGAGGCCGGGTACTGATCCTTGTGGCTCCCTGGGCTCGTTCAGCCGCACGTTCCGTCAATCTCTGATCGAACAAGAGTGCAAGTTCGATGAGGTCCCTGCAGGATCTGGGTCTGTCCCTCAGTAGTCCGTCCTTGATCTCCTCCGAAAGTCCTCGACGGAACGCGCTCTGGAGTGCCCGATCGTCCCACCCGCTGTCAGCCGCCAGGGTCCGGAATTCCAGAGTGTAGGCCGCCACCGAGCGAAGTCCCTGCTGGATGGAGTGTAGGTGTCCCGCGGCGTCCCCCCCATCCTTGGGGTGGTCAAATACAGCCCGAAATTCGGCCCGGAAGGCAGCGTAGTCTGTGCTTAGCCCCAAGGTCCTGTCCACGGCAGCCGTAGCCCACTTGAGGGCAGGTCCCGTGAGTAGGGCAAAAATGAAAGCGATCTTAGCCCCATCAGAAGAATAGCGTGAAAGCTGGTGTTGAAAAATAAGCTCACACTGAACAAGAAATCCCCTGCACAGCTCAAAATCACCCTCAAAGGGTCTAGGACAAGCTATTTTGGGCTCTCGTTCCAGACCGCAGCGTTCCGGTCTTTGGACTGGGGAAGTGAGCTGCGGGGTAGCTGCAGTGGGGGTCACTCTAGGCATAAGGCAGTCCAGCCTAGAGTGAAGTTTAGAAAAAGCTCTCTCCAAATTGTCCTCAAGGGCAATAAAACGCTCTTGGTGCTCGTTAACCACAGCACTAAGCATGGACAAGCCAGAAGTCCTGGGGGATCGAGACAGGGCTTCTCGGGTGTCGCCTGGTTCCGCCATGTTTTTGGCCAGAACGTACTGTTGTGTACTAGGCAAAGGGAAGGAGGCGACACCAAGGCAGAACTGCGTTTTTGAAGGTTTATTTAAACCTCTGATGAATGTGTGGGAAGTGTATGCTACCACTAGTGAGTGAATGCAGACTATGTGTGGAATTAACAATGTAGAATTTACCAGAGGGTGTTGTCGGTGCATGTTGGATGTATCTTTCGTCGAATCCAAAGGGGAAGGCGAAGGGGTAGTCAGCAGGAAGGCAAGCAGTCGGGGGCTGGAGAGAGGCAACGATGTCAGGGTCCAAACAGTGGTCAATCGGGGAAGGCAAGCAACAATCCGGGAGGAGGTCGTGAGGCAAGACACGATCGCAGAAAACATCAGGTGAGATTGGCTACGTTCTGGCAAAGGTCTCCTGGCTTCGCTGTCTCTTTATGCCGCTCCCTCTCGTCAAGCCCAGGTGTGATGATGAGTGATTGCCTGCAGCCTTGTCGCTGCCCAGCGTGAGCGGGGGCGTGTCCGAGCGAGCAGCCAGAAGAGGAATTGTGACACTCAGAATTATGAGAGACACGGGTTCGAATCCGCGCCGTGACAACAAGCAAGTAATGGCTGTATTGAAGAGGCATGATTTCTCTTTAACGGAAAATACATTTGTGTGTCATCGGCATAACAATGAAAACGGACCTGTGTGTCTCCCCCTCCACAAGGGAGAGGGGAGCAGAGGAGAAAGGAAAAGAAACGGCAGATCAACTGGTCTATAAAAAAGGGGGGTTATTTAAAGGCTAGAGTATACAAATGAGTTTTTTAAAGATGGGACTTAAATGCTTCTACTGAGGTAGCATCTCTAACTGTTACCGGGAGGGCATTCCATAGTACTGGAGCCCGAATAGAAAACGCTCTATAGCCCGCAGACTTTTTTTTGGTTTCTGGAAATCACTAATAAGCCGGAGTTCTTTGAACGCAGATTTCTTGCCGGGACATATGGTACAATACAATCAGCAAGATAGGCTGGAGCTAGACCGTGTAGTATTTTATATGTAAGTAGTAAAACCTTAAAGTCACATCTTAAGTGCACAGGAAGCCAGTGCAGGTGAGCCAGTATAGGCGTAATATGATCAAACTTGTTCTTGTCAAAAGTCTAGCAGCCGCATTTTGTACCAACTGTAATCTTTTAATGCTAGACATAGGGAGACCCGAAAATAATACGTTACAGTAGTCGAGACGAGACGTAACGAACGCATGAATAATGATCTCAGCGTCGCTAGTGGATAAAATAGAACGAATGTTAGCGATATTACGGAGATGAAAGAAGGCCGTTTTAGTAACACTCTTAATGTGTGACTCAAACGAGAGAGTTGGGTCGAAGATAATACCCAGATTCTTTACCGAGTCGCCTTGTGTAATTGTTTGGTTGTCAAATGTTAAGGTGGTATTATTAAATAAATGTCGGTGTTTAGCAGGACCGATAATCAGCATTTCCGTTTTCTTGGCGTTGAGTTGCAAGAAGTTAGCGGACATCCATTGTTTAATTTCATTAAGACACGCTGACTACAATCCGGCGTGTTGGTCAGCTTTAGGGGCATGTAGAGTTGGGTTTCATCAGCATAACAGTGAAAGCTAACACCGTATTTGCGTATGATGTCGCCTAGCGGCAGCATGTACATACTAAAGAGTGCAGGGCCAAGAACCAAACCCTGGGGAACTCCGCACGTTACCTTAACATAGTCCGAGGTCACATTATTATGGGAGACGCACTGCATACTGTCAGTAAGATAAGAGTTAAACCACGACAAGGCTAAGTCTGACATACCAATACGTGTTTTAATACGCTCTAATAAAATATTATGATCGACGGTATCGAAAGCAGCGCTAAGATCAAGAAGCAGCAACATAGATGACGCATCAGAATCCATTGTTAGCCGTAGATCATTAGTCATTTTTGCGAGGGCTGTCTCCGTAGAGTGATTTGCCCTGAAACCGGATTGAAAAGGTTCAAAGACATTGTTAGACACTAAGTGTTCATTTAGCTGATGTGCGACAATTTTTTCGAGGATTTTCGAAATAAAGGGAAGGTGGGACACCGTTCGGTAGTTTACCATGAGGTCAGGATCGAGGTTAGGTCTTTTAAACAGAGGATGAATAACCGCTTTCTTGAATGCTAGGGGATCAGTGCCAGAGGAAAGTGATAAGTTTATAATATTTTACCAAGAGACTTGGCTGACAACGTGCACCTCTCTGGGAGGGCCGTGACCCTGTCGACCCTTCCACGTGCTGCATCTCCACTACTAGTATTTGAGGGCCCAACAGTCACCATGCATTGTACACCACACCAGCTCACCCTGCAAACTTGTGTTGCATGATGTGCACCTTCAACCTCCCAAACATAAATTCACACATCTATAGTTTGTTCAAAAAGACAAATATTTTTTTATTAAAATACTAAATCATAAAGTCATAAATTACCAGAAAAAGTACAAAATATAATATAATATGTATATACAGTATATGCATAAAAAGGAATAAATACAATATGATTATATATTTATATGCAGTGCACACATTTTTCAAATACTAACTGCCAAACTCTCTCTTCCCTCAACACACTCTCAAAACTATATACATTTATACATAAAAAAGACACCAGAATATGAACAAAATACAAACCTGTACATTATGTATAACTCTATCAAGAAGCTCCCCTAGTGGTTGTGGCCTTAAACAACCGTGTTTTTAATTATGAGCTGAAACAGTTAACTACTGTTGTTGCTATTGTTGTTGGTGAGCATCCTGTCGGACCTTTATTGGTGGCCAGGTAGGGTGGGTGATGATGATGGGGGGGGATGACATGTTACTTCCGGCAAATCATAGCCACGGCCCGATTAATCTTGGCAAGCCAATATTTCATGCCGTCAAAGTGCTGCTACTGCTCCTCCTTCGACGTTGCTCCTCATCAGCCATTATATAATATTTATTCTGTTCATCCATTGTCATTGATCTCCACTGTGGACACAACAAACATGATAATTAGTAAAGTGATCTTCCACCTTTTTGCGACTAAAGCCTATTTTCAGTGACTGCTGTCATCAATCCACACTATTTCCTTACATGGTCGAAAGCTGTGACTTACTGTCTGGCCTAGGATGGTGTTGACTTCGGTGCTCCTTTTGATGTTCATGGCCGCCGCCACGCTTTGCCTGTTCTCTTTCAAGAACATCATGAAGGCATTGGGCAGTTTCTTAATGTGGTCCTCTTTTTCATGCCTCTTCCTCCTTCTGCTGAAAGATGGTCTAAGCGCACGTTCCACTTCTATGTCTATAAAGACACTGCCGTTCAACATGAAAGAAGAAAAAGCCCAAACTTACTTTGCCTTGGAGGGTTTTGGTGCAGGTGCTGTGACTCGAGGGGCTGGCAAGATCTGATAGACCACCATTCTGTTCCGACATGGACACGTGTTATTACAAAGGTGTAAACAGGGCTTATGTGTTTTAATGGAGGCCTATTTGTGTGCGTTTCTTACATCGTTCTGATGGGGTGGAGATTTTTTAACGACAAGTTGATACCTGGGTGCAGCCTATTGGCGGCTGTGGTGGACATCTGGAGACACAAACACACACACACAAGTGGTAAAATTGAGTGTAATGATGTCATGTGTCTACTGCACAGGCTTCACTTAAAACACATTGGTGTATCTTTTTTGACAGACATTTTGCTGAATGTCCTTGATTGGCAATGGAGGAAAGGAATACGTGTGTGTGTGTGTGTGTGTGTGTGTGTGTGTGTGTGTGTGTGTGTGTGTGTGTGTGTGTGTGTGTGTGTGTGTGTGTGTGTGGCTAAAAAAGTTTCGGTTTAATGATAATTTTGCATCAAATGTATTGTACCATATAGCATAGCACATGTAACCATGTTCTTTAGACTGCTTGCTAAGATTCAACAGCACCCCTGCTGGTTGCAGTCAAGCAGTGCATTAAACTTCACCCCTAATTTCTTCAAGATCAGTTGTTGATGAAGATTATCAGGAGGAAAGGAAGAGAGACAAGTTATAGTTTGTTAAATATGTATTGTTTTTTTTCTAATGAGACCCGCTTGTTGATGTGTCAGTAAAAGTATTTTTATTTGTGATCTACTCACTAGGTTGTACGAGTCCAGCTGAGCAGGCTCCCGGGGGCACGGAGGAGTAGGAGGAGGCGAGCAGTCTTCAATAACCTTCTTAAGGGTGCTGCTGATCTCCTCCCATGTCATCCCCTCGATGGCACCCTGGAATGTGTCCACGAGCTGCTCCATTGTTAAAGGTCTCTGTTACACACAAAAGACACAAAGAAGACTATGAGACATTTTGGTCAGGATAAACAACACACACTACATTATACTTTGAGAGCTATGCTGGCAGGGGGCTTTTACCCCTGGTAGCTCTAAGCAAGCCAGACAGGTCAAAGACGAGAGACCAGACAAAACCCAGTCCACTTAGCTGGCCTGGCAGAAGGGGCTGGTAGGCTGAGTTCAGGGCGTGTCTGCTGTCACAGTACCTGAATTGGCCCGTCTCAGCCGCCTGGTGAGCAGAAGAGCACATCGCCAATGGTCACGGGGCAATAGACCTAGATAGTTGGTCACTGCGGGGCAACTTACAAACTACACCAACTCTCACACATTTCCGTTGGAACCTGCAGTACGGAGTCCAGAGGTGTAAGTTTGTCTTGGGCAAGCATGCTTTCAAAAAAATCTGCCTCGGCGCTCTCCGTTATGCATGAGCATCTGTTCTCTCCATGAATTCAAATATTATGCCTCTACGACTGGCAACTCGGGAGCGCTCTTATCTTAAGAGCGCTGTCGTTGCTCAGCAAGGCCTGCATACACGCTTGGCGACCTGTTCAACATGTAAATGTAAAATGTAAATGGGTTATACTTGTATAGCGCTTTTCTACCTTCAAGGTACTCAAAGTGCTTTGACACTATTTCCACATTCACACACACATTCACACACTGATGGCGGAAGCTGCCATGCAAGGCCCTAACCACGACCCATCAGGAGCAAAGGTGAAGTGTCTTGCTCAAGGACACAACGGACGTGACGAGGTTGGTAGAAGGTGGGGATTGAACCAGGAACCCTCAGGTTGCTGGCACGGCCACTCTTCCAACAGCGCCACGCCGTCCATCCCGTAACATCCTGCAACTGCCACATATACATCCATTGCATGCTGGAATGTGCGCTCCCTTGACATTGGATCTGAGATGGACTGTGCCTCACCTCGCAAATCAGCCCTCATTGATGCAGAACTACTTTGCCTCAACATCTCCATCGTTGCCCTTAGTAAAAACCTGGCTGACCGGCGTTGGCTCTGTCCAGGAAAAAAACTACACCTTATTCTGGAATGGTTTCCCAGATGGCGACAGACCAATGCATGGCGCTGACTTTGCAATTCAAAACAAGCTCTTGCTCTAAGTGGAAAAACCTGTGCCTATCTCCCCACGCCTCTCCTCACTGCGCCTTCACAAAAACTCTGGCTCACTCACAATCATAGCCACTTATGCTCCTACACAAACTTATGACCTGTATTCAATAGAAACTTTCTACAATCAACTGAGCTCCATTATTCAAAAGCCCCCCTCTACCATGGGGACTTCAATACCTGAGTGGGTGTGAACTCCAGAGTATGACCAGACATCCTGGGAGACCATGGTCATGGCAACATGAATGACAATGAACAACGTCTGCCGGAACTCTGCAGCACACACCAACTCTGTATCCCCTATTCCTTCTTTCAGGCTCAAACTTCTCTAAAGTCACCTGGTGTCACCCTCATTCTAAATGCTGGCACCAACTTGACCATGTGCTGGTGAAGCGTGAGCACTTAAAAGATGTGGCACACTGCCGATCACTCCATTCAGCAGACTGTGACACTGATCACGCCTTTGTATGCTGCAAACTAAGGTTGACCCCAATAAAGCTTCATCACGGCAGGCCCGAACTCCACTCCTCACCTGGATGTTTCTGCTACCAATGCTCCTGCACTGCACCGTGCATTCCAAGAAGTACTTGTGTCTGGTTATGCCACCTCATCACTGCATGCAGATAACACTGATCCATCCATCTCACCTGCGGACATCTCCTCTGCCTGGCAGCACTTCCACTCCTATCACCACGAAAACTGCATTCTCCACCTTTTGGAAGCTATCCAGGTCACAGCCAGACTGGTTCAAGGCTCATGCCAGCCTGCTACGCCCAGCAATTGCCTCAAAGTGCTCAGCCAGACTGTCTTGCTTGCAGCATAACACTCGCTCAAATAAGGCAGCATGAAGGCAGGCATGTCACAATGTCCAAAAGGCCACTCGGACTGCCATGCAAGAATACTGGAACAAACTATTTGACCGTATCGAGTCATGTGCATCCAGTGGCAACATCAGAGGCTTCTTCGTAGGCCTGAAAGAAGCTTCAGGCCCAGTCACCAAAATGTCCTCACCCCTCTGTTCTCGAGCTAGTAAATCCTTAACTGATCTGGAATCTCATCTGACACGTTGGGCTGATAATTTTAGCATTTTCTATGGCCAGTCTGTCACAGCCAACACAGTGGCAATAACTGCTGCTGTTCCTGAGCTCCCCCCTCTGACTGACCTGGATGCCGAGATCACCATTGAGGATGTCAAATCTGCCATAAACGCCCTTAAAAACAACAAGTCTCCCGGAGCCGACGGCCTCCCTTCTGAGGTTTTTAAGGCAGGTGGGGATGCAATCATGTCTAATTTACACCAACTGTTTGTGTCTTGCTGGAACAATGGATATCTCCCAGATGTCTTAGGAGATGCTAACATCTTCACCATCTATAAAAACAAAGGGGACCGTGCAGACTGTAACAACTATAGAGGAATTTCTCTGCTCAGTGTTGCCGGAAAGATATTTGCTCGAACTGTTCTCCCACGTCTACAAGTCCTTGCAGACCGTATCATCCCTGAAAGCTAATGTGGGTTTCGAACTGGTCACTCCACAGTAGACATGGTGTTCTGTGTTCGACAATTACAGGAAAAGTGCAACAACAACTTCTGTTTCTGGTGTTTGTGGACTTGACTAAGGCCTTTGACAACATCAACCGATCTGGACTCTTCTTTGTTTTGCAAAGACTTGGCTGCCCCCTAAACTGCTGAAGAGGATGACTGAATTTCATGATGGCATGAAGGCAATGGTACAACTACAACTGCTCTGCACATCTTTTGACTCTCCATGTCAAGAGTTCGCCCTGCAGATTAGCTTAAAAAAGACAGTTGTCCTTGCCCAACCTGCAACCCTTAACCCTGCTATCTCCATCTCCAACACACCTCTGTGGAGGACAAATTCACCTACCTGGGATCCACAGTCTCCAACACCAACAACCTTGATGCAAAACTTGACATGAGCATTGGAAGGCCATGGTCAATTTTTAGCAAATTGAGAAAGCGTGGCTGGCACAACAAGAACATTTCCTTGCTCCTCAAAGTATGTGTAAACCACACGTGTACTTAGTACCTTACTATACGTATCTGAGTCATGGACAACATACCGCAGGAACGAACATCGCCTCAATGCATTTAATGTCCGCTGGCTTCGTTCCATACTGGGCATTTGTTGGAAGGACCATGTAACCAACTCACTCATACTACAGAAAACAGGCTCAAACAAGGACGTCTCCGCCTACGTTTTAAAGATGTAATCAAGAGGGACCTGAACTATTTCTCCATCAACATTGACAACAAGAAGGCTCTTGCAAGTGAAAGATCCAACTGGCGTGCAGCAATTAACAAAGGCTGCAGAGTCTCTCAAGAGGCATACAAGTTATTCTTGGAAGCGAGACGCTTAACACGGGAAGCAGATTGTCGCATGCGACAGGAACGGCCATAGTAGTAGTAGTAGTAGTTGATGTGTCAGTAAAAGCATTTTTATTTGTGATCTACTCACTAGGTTGTACGAGTCCAGTTGAGCAGGTTCCAGGGCGCAAGGAGGAGTAGGAGGAGGTGAACAGTCTGCAATAACCTCCATAAGGGTGCTGCTGATCTGCTCCCATGTCATCCCCTCGATGGCACCCTGGAAAGTGTGCAGAAGCTGCTCCATTCTTGAAGGTCTCTGTTACACACATAATACACAAAGAAGACTGAGAGATTTTGGTCAGGATAAAGGGGAACATGATCACAATTTCAGAAGGGTTAAAACCATTAAAAATCAGTTCCAGTGGCTTATTTTATTTTTCAAAGTTTTTTTCAAAATTTTACCCATCACGCAATATCCCTAAAAAAAGCTTCAAAGTGCCTGATTTTAACCATCGTTATATACACCCGTCCATTTTCCTGTGACGTCACATAGTGATGCCAACACAAACAAACATGGCGCATAGAACAGCAAGCTATAGCGACATTAGCTCAGATTCAGACTCGGATTTCAGTGGCTTAAGCGATTCAACAGATTACGCATGTATTGAAACGGATGGTTGTAGTGTGGAGGCAGGTAGCGAAAACGAAATTGAAGAAGAAACTGAAGCTATTGAGCCATATCGGTTTGAACCGTATGCAAGCGAAACCGACGAAAACGACACGACAGCCAGTGACACGGGAGAAAGCGAGGACGAATTCGGCGATCCCCTTCAAACCAATGATTGGTATGTGTTTGTTTGGCATTAAAGGAAACTAACAACTATGAACTAGGTTTACAGCATATGAAATACATTTGGCAACAACATGCACTTTGAGAGTGCAGACAGCCCAGTTTTCATCAATTAATATATTCTGTAGACATACCCTCATCCGCTCTCTTTTCCTAAAAGCTGATCTGTCCAGTTTTGGAGTTGATGTCAGCAGGCCAGGGAAGCTAGGGTCGATATTCTTCTCTTGATCATCTTCGGTGGCATAAGGGACGGTGTGAGCCAAGACATCCAGGGGGTTTAGCTCGCTCGTCCGCGGGAACAAACTGCCGCCATTGCTTGCCGTGCTACCGAGGGCCTTTGTCCCTGAATTGCTCACACACTCCAGCAGATTCAATGGGGGTCTGGCGGAAGATTTCTTTGACTTTATCGTTGGAAATGCATCTGCTTTGAGTGTCGCAGGATATCCACACATTCTTGCCATCTCTGTCGTAGCATAGCTTTCGTCGGTAAAGTGTGCGGAACAAACGTCCAATTTCTTGCCACTTTCGCATCTTTGGGCCACTGGTGCAACTTGAATGCGTCCCTGTTCGTGTTGTTACACCCTCCAATGATGTCTCCAAGGTACGGAAAACAGTCGAAAAAACGGAAAAAAACAGAGCTGATTTGACTCGGTGTTTGTAATGTGTTTGAGAAAATGGCGGATTGCTTCCCGATGTGACGTCACGTTGTGACGTCATCGCTCCGAGAGCGAATAATAGAAAGGCGTTTAATTCACCAAAATTCACCCATTTAGAGTTCGGAAATCGGTTAAAAAAAAATATGGTCTTTTTTCTGCAACATCAAGGTATATATTGACGCTTACATAGGTCTTGTGATAATGTTCCCCTATAAACAACACACACACACCACACTATACTTTGGTGTCAAGGTGCCCTCTATTGGCATTAAAACCCACAACACACTGACTCCTATCATATAATACTCTGACTTATTAAAGGGGCTGATGCCTATAGTTAGCGCCCTATAGAGGGCGCTAACTTTCCAATGTATTTTACACAGTATATCACTCCCTCTTAAGCAGTGGTCCCCAACCTTTTTGTAACTGCGGACCAGTCAACGCTTGAAAATTTGTCCCATGGACCGAAGGGGTGTACGGACTGTATCCCTGCAGATTGTATTGGTCTATATTGATATATAATGTAGGAACCAGAAATATTAATAACAGAAAGAAACAACCCTTTTGTGTGAATGAGTGTAAATGGGGGAGGGAGTTTTTTGGGGTTGGTGCACTCATTGGAAGTGTATCTTGTGTTTTTGATGTTGATTTAATAAAATAAAAAATCATTTAAAATTGTTTTTATTTATTTTTTATTTCTTGTGCGGCCTGGTACCAATCGATCCACGGACCGGTACCGGGCTGCGGCCCGGTGGTTGGGGACCACTGCTCTTAAGGGTTCTCTTACATTTGACGTAATAACCTAACACATGCACGCGCATGCGCAAATTGTTTCTCTTGGACTGCTTTTGTATGTGTGCAGACGCTCCCCACCAATCATTTCATTAGGGCTGGTAAAACATCCATCCATCCATTTTTTATCGCTTGTCCCTTTTGGGGTCGCGGGGGGCAGGGGCGGCGAAAAGGGTGGGGTAAAGGAGACGGATTCTAGGGGCCCATGATGGAGGGGGGCCCATAATTGTATGTAAAATAGCATCAAAAAATGTTGCCCCTGTGTTGGGGGCCCTGTAAAGATTATTTTCATGGGGCACAAAATCCCTAGCGGCGCCCCTGGCGGGGGGTGCTGGAGCCTATCCCAGCTGCATTCGGGCGGGATGCAAGACAAGTCGTCACCTCATTTGCCAATTTAATGTTGCCAATCAACCTATCCCCAGGTGTATGTCTTTGGAGCCCCCGAGCCCGGTGATCGAACCCAGAACCTTCATATTGTGAGGAACATGCACTAACCCCTGTGCCACTTTGTAGGCATATGATATAGAGACAATTGTCAAATAAATGTGTACCAATGGTAAAATAAGCTAGCCGGTGGTGTTCCGTTATGGGTTTTGCTTTGAAAAAATGTTCTGTGAGGAAGTTGCAAAAAGTACCTTTAAGTCTTTATTATTAAAAACAAAATTTTCACTTGCTTATCTTTCAAACACCAACGTGGACTTATACAGTTTGAGTTGGAGTAGAGTCGTTATACAACTATGCTGAACAACGACGACGACCGTTACACATCTTATGCAGGAGTAATTGCATGTTTATACTTTCAAACCCAAATATATATTTCAAGCATATATTTTAAATCATTGAGTTTGAGGTATGTTGAGTTGTGGCAACCACTGAGAAGGTCAGTAAATTGTTATCTATTACCGTTGGAAATCAAAAACGTTTAAAAAGTTGATTTGATGGATGTGTGTTGCAATAACATATTTAAAAACAGTTACCTACCTAATCTTCCAAAGTGTGATTCTTCTGATGCTCAGGTGGATCAGCTAGAATATGCTACCTAAACGTTCAATGAAGAGCACGTTATAATTTTTCTTCAAATTTAAATCTCCACAGACGCACTGCCTACGTGATGATCGTACCTTCGTCTGCATTGATTGGTCGGGAACATGTACGATCCTGCACTTTCTATATCGCTCGTTCTCATTGGGTCAGTGGTAGCCAATCCGAGCCGGCTTTGGGCAAGAGGCCCAAACTGAGACTGGTTGCCAGCCAATCACAGGACACAACTGACAAACGAACAATCACTGTAACGTCAAATCCCCCCCCCCCCACCCCCCACCCCCACCCCCCCGGCAAAAAAAAAAGTAACAGGCGAAGGTGCAAACTCCACTGGTGTCCAAATCCAACAGGGATTCTAACCATCGATATCCGGACTAAGGCCATCATGCTTACTACTAGGCCAAAGCTGGAGAATGAAGGCCTTAGTACGGCCCTTGTCATAATTAAACATTAAGATGTGTGTCATATAATGCTATTAAAACAGCATGCAGATGTTGAGTAAACAATTGTACTTGTCAGAAGACCAAGTATAAACCAATCGGAAGAAAATATTGGTTAAATGTAATGTTTTATTCCAATAGAAATAAATTAATGGTATAATGCCAGTTTTCTCTTGCCCACCCTAACTTAAAATAAAAAAAAAAGTGTAATTAATAATTTTAATGTGTCACAAGGCACATCAATTTTCCAAAGGCAAGGTTCAAGCATTTTTTTCAAATATAACTTTATTTACACACAAACATGTCATTACACTTAATTAATCAGACACACTTGTGTACAGATGGAATCAACCATATTATAAAAGTATAATTGAAGAACAGGACAGAATTTCTAGGCGCAGTCAGGGCGTTGAGGGTATCTGGTTTGGTGGCTGCAGGATTAGGTCTCTGCTTTTTGCAGATGATGTGGTCCTGATGGCTTCATCTGGCCAAGATCTTCAGCTCTCACTGGATCGGTTCGCAGCCGAGTGTGAAGCGACTGGGATGGGAATCAGCACCTCCAAGTCCGAGTCCATGGTTCTCGCCCGGAAAAGGGTGGAGTGCCATCTCCGGGTTGGGGAGGAGATCTTGCCCCAAGTGGAGGAGTTCAAGTACCTCGGAGTCTTGTTCACGAGTGAGGGAAGAGTGGATCGTCTTCAGTAATGCGGACACTGTATCAATCCGTTGTGGTGAAGAAGCAGCTGAGCCAGAAGGCAAAGCTCTCGATTTACCGGTCGATCTACGTTCCCATCCTCACCTATGGTCATGAGCTTTGGGTCATGACCGAAAGGACAAGATCACGGGTACAAGCGGCCGAAATGAGTTTCCTCCGCCGGGTGGCAGGGCTCTCCCTTAGAGATAGGGTGAGAAGCACTGTCATCCGGGGGGAGCTCAAAGTAAAGCCGCTGCTCCTCCACATCGAGAGGAGTCAGATGAGGTGGTTCGGGCATCTGGTCAGGATGCCACCCGAACGCCTCCATAGGGAGGTGTTTCGGGCACGTCCGACCGGTAGGAGGCCACGGGGAAGACCCAGGACACGTTGGGAAGACTATGTCTCCCGGCTGGCCTGGGAATGCCTCGGGATCCCCCGGGAGGAGCTGGACGAAGTGGCTGGGGAGAGGGAAGTCTGGGCTTCCCTGCTTAGGCTGCTGCCCCCGCGACCCGACCTCGGATAAGCGGAAGAAGATGGATGGATGGATGGACACAATTAAAACGAACAAGAAGTAGATGAAGAAACAAGTTTAAACATTTATACAAAAAAAAGAAAATGCATGCATTTTTGGTCTATCATTTTAAGGGATTTCAAATACAATTTAAAGTTATTTTTAAAAGCAATTATGTCTTTAGATATTTAGCTTTATGGACACAGAATTTGGCTCGACAATACAGTTATGAGATTCCTTCTTTTCATGTTTGGAAAAGGCATATCAAAAATTAAACAGAATTTAAACAGAAATTAATTGTAAGTGAAATAAAAACAGGTTTTAACCAAGAATGAAGACACATCGTTCCAAAACAGTTTAATTTCAATACATGATAAAAACATAGTCTGTGGTGGACCACAACAAAATGTACACACTTCGTCCATGTTGAATCGACACCTCAAAAACCATTTAGGTTAGATGTTGTGACTATCAGGTTTGACAGAAATGACCATGCAGGGGCCTCATGTATTAAGAGTTTTGTGGATTTCTGACTAAAAAATAGTGTATGGTTAAAAATCCAGAAAACATCATACACACAATTCAGATGTACTAAAGTGTGCAAGCGTATTAATCCAAGCCAAAGTATCCACAGCCTGTAAAAATGTGCGTACACCAGCCATGAAGTTGGTGTGAGGCACCGCACATTTCCACATTCAGTAAAGTTCACTCTTGCTAAATGTCAACTTTGCCGTGAAAAAGCGAGTACACCAGGTTGTTGTGTGTAATACATGAGGCCCCTGCTCAGTAGGCTCAAAAAGGTGGAGAATAACTTTACTAATTGTCATGTTTTTGTGTCTACAGTGGAGATCAATGACCATGGATGAGCAGAACAAATATAATATGCCTGAGGGGGACCAATGCTGTCGCAGGAGGAGCAGCAGCGGCAAGTGTCAACTGTTCCAGCTCACAATACAAAACACCATGCGGTTGTTTAGGGCCACAACCACTAGGGGAACTACAGTAATTACAGTATCATATTTTGTTCATATTGCAGTGCCTTATCGATATGTATAAATGTCCTGGGTATAACAATAAACTGGATCCAGGTGGAGTAGGGATGTTGTGTGAGGGATCAGGGGCACCCCCACCTGATACCCATAAAAAGTGCACATGCAGGTGGCTGTTGCCAACAAATCTGTGACTGTTGAGTGCGATCGGCGCCACAAAACCGAGCAGGCCCTGAGACTACTAGGGTTCTGGAACCTTCAAGTCCAAGTTGTCTTACAACTGGGATTGAGAACAGCGCCAGTTGGGCTGACGCAATGTAAATGCATGCCTCCACTGTAATTGAGTCAACCAGCAGCTCGCTGCAAGCACCCTAACCAAAACCAACACGTCTCCCCTCCCAATGTTGCAGTTGGATAAGGCATGTGACCAAAGTGCGTGGGTCTCAGGTTCGCAACTTGTGAGCTACCCTAAAAAAAAACTCACACGAAGGCTATCTGGCAGAACAACGTGCCTCAACTTCTGTACCCCACCAAAAAAGTCCTGTGGTGATGGCATTCTAGATGACGGGACAAGCTTGGTCAGCTGAAAGTCCCTAGTCTGGAGCGACACATGGTGAAGTTCGTTCTGTCTACAAGTCGTGGTGTTGTGGAAGTTAAGCAGCTCCAGGCACAACTGGGCTGACATATGTAGAAAGTAAGGCAGCCCACTGTGAATGGAGAGACCCCTGGAAAAGGTGGGGCAAACAATGGTCACCACATCCTCCTCCAGACACAAGCAATGTACGACTTTGCGGACATTTCCTTGAGACTGTGAAAGCTTTCTCCTTCCTGGGAAGTTACCTCTCCAGCGACTGCACTGTGCAGAAGGATATCGACAACAGGATTCATGCTGCACATGCAGCTTTCGGGAGGCTCTCGAAACGTGGCTTCCTCAACCATAACCTTAGTTTCCACACCAAAATTATTGTGTTCTGAGCCGTCATTCTTTCTGCCCTTCTGTATGGCTCTGAAGTGTGGCTTCTGTATCGACTGGATGTGAAAGCTGGAGCGTTTCCAACAGCAAAAACTTTGTGTGATCCTAAATATCAAATGGCAAGACCTCGTCACTAATAAATTTGTCTGAGGCAACCGCCCGAGCATCGAGGCAAAGATGGCACGACACAGCCTCCGCTGGACAGGACACGTCAGAATGCCCACAACCCGACTCCCTCGAATCCATTTTACGACGTGTGTGTTTGTGCCTCTAGATGTCCACCACAGCCGCCAATACGCTGCACCCAGGCATCAACCTGTCGTTAGAAAATCTCCATCCCATCAGAACGATGTAAGAAACACACAAATGGGCATCCATTAAAACACACACGCCTTGTTTGCACCTTTGTAATAATGCGTGTCCATGTCGTAACAGAAAGGTGGTCTATGAGATCTTGCCAGCCCCTCAAGTCACTGCACCTGCACCAAAACCCTCCAAGGCAAAGTAAGTTTGGGCTTTTTCTTCTTTCATGTTTAACGGCAGTGTCTTTATAGACAAAGAAGTGGAAAGTGCGCTTAGACCATCTTTCTGCAGAAGGAGGAAGAGGCATGAAAAAGAGGACCACATGAAGAAACCGCCCAATGCCTTCATGATGTTCTTGAGAGAGAACAGGCGAAGCGTGGCAGCTGGTATGAACATCAAAAGTAACGCCAAAGTCAACACCATCCTAGGCCAGATAGTAAGTCACAGCTTTCGACCATGTAAGGAAATAATGTGGATTGATGACAGCAGTCACGGAAAATAGGCTTTAGTCACAAAAAGGTGGAGGATCACTTTACTAATCATCATGTTTGTTGTGTCCACAGTGGAGATCAATGACAAAGGATGAGCAGAACAAATATTATAACATTGCTGATGAGGAGCTACTTCGCAGGAGGAGCAGCAGCAGTACTTTGACGGCATGACGAGCAAAACGCTCACACAAACAAGGCGTCCCACAGGGGTCGGTTCTGTCGCAGCATAAAGTATTTATTTTCTACGTCGACGACCTTCCCACCACTATAAACACCTCGCAGGGTAATCTTTTTGCAGACGATGTAGCAGTTTGGGTTCGAGACAACGACATGAAAAGGGCGCAGCAAAGACTGCAGCAGCTTTTGCGCAAAAGTGAAGGTTGGAGCGGACGTTTAAAGATGGAATCTGTCGGCATAGAAGTCGGAATGTACCATCTTTTCCACAAACATTTATGAAGCCAAGTGGTACCCCACCCTATCCACTCTGGTGCCAAACCCAAATTCCTGAGAGTGGCATATGATCATCAGTTAACCTTTACCACCCATGCAGCAATTGTCAGCCTAACAACGACTGACTGGGGTTATGACAAAGTTTCCCCCAGAGCTACATACATCACTAACGGGAGATCTTCGGTTGAGTAAGAGGCAGCGGCCTGGTTGCCCTGGACATCAACTTCTACGATTCAAAAGCAGGAGACTTGCCAACAATTTGCGGGCCGAGGGATAACATGACATGTCAAAACGACACCAGCTGAGGCGATACTGGCGGAAGCCGATCTCCCAACCATAGAGACCAGGGCCACCCAATTGGGTGCCATTGCAATGGCAAGAAGTCCCTGCAAATGCCTTTAACAAATCCCAGAAACCAAACCGCTGTTGCAGAGGTTTAACAAAGAAACAAAAAATCCAGTTGGCGCTCCCGAGCTACTCCCGCCATGGCTTAAAGTGGGCCACCACATCTTCGAGATGTCAGGGAGCAAGTTGGGAGAGACTGAAAGAGATAAGACAACAGGCAATGAAGCGACTGGAAAAGAACTGGAGTACCTATGACGTCACACTACATCGATGGGTCTGCTACAAACGGTAATGCAATAGGCGGCGGGGGCATCAAAGTGGCCATCCAAGTGATCCCACAACCCACCGTTCTTTCGCCATACCAGCTGGCAATTGAGGATGATTCTTCCAAGCTGAATTGAAGGCGGTCAACGCTACGCAGCAAGTAGTTAGGGAAAGCCATTCCGTACTGCTTCATCTCCAGAACACTCACCCCTCCAACGACAAAAGTTACATACTTAAAACCTTTTTTGACCTTGGAGCACGGGGTAGCCAGGTTAGTGTCACTTAGTGTCCAAGCCATTGTAGTATTTTGCTGGTAATGACCTCGCTGACCAGGACAGGGCGCACGCCTGGACCAATCTAATGTTGACTCCCACTACCATTTAGCCAACGCAGCAGTCAAGACGGTGGACAGGGGCCGGTCCTATTCAGCACAAACACACAGGGAGAATCTACGGTCAACGGGGAAAGAAGATCAACCGCACCGCGGACAACAGTCTCTCCAGACATGAACAGGCAACGATTGGCCGACTACGCAGTAGGCACCATCCCAACTTGAAATATATAAAAATATCGCAACTTGTATCCGGCACATGACCCAGAGGAGCCTCCACACGATGATTTGGCGACCACCTGAAGGCCCCTCTCCTCCGCTACAACATTGACCATGCCAACTGGGAGACTGTCGCCGAAGATCGCCCTGAGTGGAGACGCACCATCATTTAAGTAACCGGCCGCATGGAAAATTAACAATGTTGTAAGGCAGAGACCAAAAGACAACAATGCAAAGAACGACTTCCCCGCTCACCACCCACACTTGTTCCGGTCTCTTCCGCTCTGCTCTGGGCTTGAGCAGCCACATCAGACAACGTCACCCCAAAAAGTGCAATTATTGAGACTCAAATGATCTGTTATAGAATTAAAATCACTCAGACAGTAGTGACTGCCTAGAAATGTTTATAGTTTTGTGCATGTAATGAGGGAAGACCGGTTTGGGGGTTAGTATTTGAAGAATTTATGCACTGCAGAATATATATGTATGTATGTAATGGGTTATTTGGACGACCTATTGGTCACAAGACAAGATACTGAAATGCACATGAAAAATCTAGACAAAGTGTTGAAAAGACTAGAAAGCCCTAATTCAAGAGCTAAGATAAATGTGCTTTCTTTCAAAAGTGTGTCATATTTGGGACATGTCATTGATGCAGAAAGGATTCACATTGCATTTTCTAACTCCACCACTGACTGACGTCATTTCACTGTTGAGTTACTATTGAAAGTTTATACCAAATTGGATGGATTTAGAAGTTTGAGTGCCATAGGATGTGACACCTGTTGCATTAAATGAGCAGTATAGTGTGGTGTGTGTTGTTTATCCTGACCAAAATGTATGTCTTCTTTGTGTCTTATGTGTAACAGAGACCTTCAAGAATGGAGCAGCTCATGCACACATTCCAGGGTGCCATCAAAAATATGACATGGGAGGAGATCAGCAGCACCTTTATGAAGGTTCTTGTAGACTGCTCGCCTCCGCCTATTCCTCCTTGTCCCCTGGAACCTACTCAAATGGACTCGTACAACCTAGTAAGTAGATCATAAATACAAAATACTTTTACTGACATATCAACTTATGAGTCTCATTAGATGAAAAAACAATACATACATAACAAAGCAATTGAGGTAATATTAAATGCATTGCTAGGCTGCAACCAACAGGGGTGCTGTTGAATTAGTTTTAGCCAACAGTCTGAAGAAGAACGTCATGACATCTGCTATGCTATATGGTACAATATATTTCATGCAATGCAATCAATCAATTAAACCTAAATGTTTGTAAACACCCACAATTCATTTTCCACACAACCAACCAAGGACATATAGCAAAATGTATATCAAAAATGTATTTTAATAAAGCCCGTGCTGCTACCCAGCGGTCTCATCTATCAAACTGAACATGGAAATGTGACTAACAGTACAAAATTAATTAACCTTAATTCATTCAAATAAATGGTTGTGATTTTATATATTACATCATTTGCGTGGGAAATACCCAATGCAACTTTTTGGCCCACACAATGAAGATGTTGTTGTGCCAGTCCCATTCAATTACTTGTATTGCTTGGATTTTCATGACATCACGTCTGGTTCATTAGATATGTGTGGTGGTCAAGCAGCGTCTGTTATCAATGGGTACTAGGAGCCATTTAGCCTTTCTCGAAGAAAATTACTCTATGCTTGCGTTGTTTTTGGCTGTACGAAGCGTTGAAATCGCGAAACGGATAAACGTTAGGGCTGTGAATCTGTGGGCACCACACGATTCGATTAAATTCTTGGGGCTAACAATTCGATTCAGAATCGATTGTCGCTTCAAAATTAATGCTTTTCAATAACATTTTGTGTCTGTTTTATGATGAACTACATTCCTCCATAAAATAGATAAACAGCTGTTACATTTCTATATTACCGGTACTTAAAAAAAAACTGGTTTTGTTTATTAAAAATTCTCCCCAAACATTTAATGAAGTCAAATACAAATAAGGCAACAAGTGAAGTATCCAACACTTCTCATTTTTATAAGGCAGATATGGCCATCTACGTAAACAATATGTTTTGCTTGAGTGGCTGGACAGGACAGATAAAAAAAAAAAAGTTTGTTAGTCTGTTAAATAGATATGCAGTCACAGGTGTCGAGCTGTCGGGTGCTAGTTTGTTAACATGAACGCGTCCTCGCAAGACGCAAAGATGACAAAAACGATGCATATTTATCCGGCAGAGTCTTGATACCAATTTCCTTGACCAAGGCACACACAAAGAACTTGTAGACCTCCATGTTTGTCCAAGTTTTCATCTGTTTTGTCGTGTAGAATGACATCGGAGCACAAGATAGTTCAACATGTCTGGGAACTCCACCGACGGATAATCCTTGATATCACTCGACAATTCTTTTTTTGATAAAGTATAGGGATCTATTCTATTGCATATTTGGATTATTTGCTCGTATCTGCTTTTTGCAGGAAAATCTAGGCCCCTTGCTTACTCATATAGTTTGCGCACTGCTTGCTGTACAACAGCCATCTTAGCTTGGTTGACCACCGCTTTTTTTCCCACTTCCGGGAAGAAGTCACGTGTTGGAATACAAGCAATATAATTGGATCTCCCTCACTGACCACTATTAAAATTAGACTCAAAAGCACGCTGCACCTGTCACTCACAAACATTGCTGAACTCGCTGAAAGTTAAGTTTAAACCAAAAAATCCAACATCACCACCACCAGCTAACTTATGTTACCATCAGTACACGTACAAGCAGGAAGAGCACACACAAGTAAAACACTCTTTGTAAAACACAAGGATGGTGAGTCAGTTTTCATTCCGTGTGTTTTATTCAGTGTTTCCATGTGATGTTTAGTTTTGTATTTATTTTGTACCGAGGTCTAAAGAAAACCTCTTTAGGATGAAGCTAAATTTGAAGATCTCTCCAACAATTGAACTTCAGAGTAGAGTCTTTATTTACTTTATCTACATTTATTTACCTAATCTAAATGTGTCTAAAATGTCATCTTTGATGTCTTGACATCAATACCCATGTTCTGATTGGCTTATAGACCTGACTCAGCAAAAAAATCCAACCTGTTCATACCTCAATATTTTGGATTAAATTAGTTTATTATGTGAAGATTCTAAGTGTGAGCGCATACCTCACATAACGCACAAATCAAAGCGACAGCGCACTGATAAATTAATAAAACATGATCAACACAAATAACATTCATATCTTCTTAACTTGCTAGAAATTACTACTTGACATATTTTTACAGTGACATACGATATGTGTGCAAAGCTTGTTCTGGGAGTACACAAAGTCTTTTTAGTCCAATAGCAGTGAAATCAATAATTATGAGGATTCGCCTACCTGCAGAGAGGATGATAGAAGGCTGGATTTTGTGCATGTGACTCCATCTGGGTTGTCCTTAGCAACAAGGTGTTGAACCTCACTGATGCTCTGTCACTTCCGTCCTTCTTAACGTAAAGTAGTGTGCGGCTGTGGAGAGCAGCAAGACACAAGCCTGTTAGTGTGAATTGGTAAAATGAGGAGAGTTTAAAATTATTACTTTTTATTCATTGAGATCTCATTATCAAAAAAGTTACCACTGGAAACAATAAAAAATATACATCTTTAAAATTACAATCAGGGCTTGAAAATTCATGTATCCTACCATATAGGGGTGTCTCCACACAACTGTTTTACTTCGATACGATTCTGAAATTAACCAAAATGATATCAGCACAAATTCTAATTCTTACTTTTATTATTTTGTAGTGTAGAATGTTAGAAAAGGCTAAATTAAGTGAAATAGCTCCGAGAACAATTGTAGGTATGAAAAACATGAACTCTATACAGTCTTCAAATTGAGGTGGAAATTTGTTTTTGCCGACACCTAGTGGCCACAATTCAGGTAAATTGAATGATACGGACGCTGTTGATACTGGATACATTCTAATACGCTTGAATCTTTGTTTCTGTAAGTAATATGCAACTATAATTATTTTATATTTAATATTAATATTAAAATGTGATGTTTTAGACAGCAATGTTGGTCCATTTAAGACACTTATAATGTATGTCTAGTTTGTGAGCTATTTTGTTCCTAGCTGTTGTGTAGCTGCTAGCTCCTAGTAGCCTATAGCCTACCATGTTTGGCCTCCTTGACCAGCTTTGCACAAGCAAACACGCTGCAGGACTACTTGTATCAAAACTTATAATCAGACATTATAGATACTAATCGATATCATCTGACACTTGTTTTTTGCTGATATTGGATATCCAATATCAGCATCGGATTGGGACACCCTTACTATTATATATTCTGATACTACAATAATAAATTGAAAAAAAAAAAGGATAATGTTTTACATGATATGAATCATTACGGAATTGGAGGATATTTTTGCTTCCAAACGAAAGCAAATAAAGAGAATTTTCTGTTAAATAGTCATCAATAACATGTACTAAATTGGCTCATCTGAGCGAAATGCATATTTTTTTAAGTATAGGTCTTATTGGTTAATGTTATTTGTGGCATCCCTGTTACCAACATTCAGATACAGTACCTAAAACTGACAAGGCTGAAGTTAGCTTTCGATTCCACAGCCTCCGATTCGAATGCTGGGTAATACTAATTGTTGATACCAGACTGATACTTTTTACTTGAAATGTCATGATAATTAAACAATTGTGTCAGTAATGTAAATTGACAAAAATCAACTAAAAAATACAAATACATGTTATTTAAAGATTGAATAGATGGATGGACTGCGTGGGTTCCCTTTGGGTACTCTGGCTTCCTCCCACCTCCAAAAACATGCACTTGGGGATAGGTCAGTGACGTGCGGTCACTAGAGGCAGGTGAGGCGGGGTCTCACCTGCCATCATGGAAAGAAAAAAAATGTAAAAAGAAAACAAATTAATTAAATTGTTATATGTATTCAGTGATTATACTATAAAGTTATTTTCCATTTAACTTCACCAGTTTTCGATTATTTTTATTCAAAATCGCTGAATTTTCACATTTGCTGTTCAAATACTGAGAAGAGACGGTGCGGTGAACGGCAGCCAGTTGAGGCACGTCACTGCGTTGTGCCTCAACATGGATTGCGGACTCGGCTAACTGCTGGCCTGCTGTGCAGTGAGACCGTATTGCTATATGAACTATATTATACATTTCCATAGTTTAGTTAGCTGAGGTATATAATGTACAGTGTATTTTGTCAACAACTGTATGTGTGTAACGTATTTTTTGTGCTGAGCGATCATAAAACGGCTGCAAAAGACGCACTGGCTGAGGCTCGCAGTAATCCCGCCTCCTGCACCCCCGCCGTAGAATGCACCCCCTGACGGGAGTGTTATATCAACTAAAGCCCACACTTAAACTTTCCACGTGCAAGATTGAATCTATTTAAAAAAGTTATTTCATAAGAAGCCAAAAAGTGCAAAAAAAATAATGTTCGTGTTGGAGGAGTTGTGAATGACTGCAGGGCCACAACATTAGGTACACCTGCAGACTGCAGGTGTACCTAATTCACAACTCCTCCAACACGAACATTATTGTTTTTGCACTTTTTGGCTTCTTATTAAATAACTTTTGTAACCTATTTTTATGGGCTTTCCTCTTTGTGATGTTAAGTTCCTGTTATGCGCTGTTTTACAGTATATGCCTTGAGCTCTTATTTTGAAGGCGCTAAGAGCGGAAGTGATGACACATTGGAGTGGAGCGGAGGTTTTTGAAAGAAGGTAAATAAAGTGGTCCTTGTGTAAACTGGAGCCTCCGTGTTTGTTATTTTGTAGTTTCATACAGTATAGGCGACATTTATAAACCCTCGGTTACACTTTTATAAATAGATTCAATCTTGCACATGGAAAGTTTAAGTGAGGGCTTTAGTTGATATAACACTCCCGTCATGGTGTGCATTAATCCAGCACAACAGCGGCACATGGACTTCATTTATAAGTAAAGGTAAGACCATAATAACGTTTTTTTTATTAAATGTGCTTTTTTGTGTGCTACAGTTTGTATGTGTAAAGTTAAAGTTAAGTTAAAGTACCAATGATTGTCACACACACACTAGGTGTAATGAAATTTGTCCTCCACTTGTTCACCCCCTGGGAGGTGAGGGGAGCAGTGGGCAGCAGCGGCGCCGCGCCCAGGAATAATTTTTGGTGATTTAACCCCCAATTCCAACCCTTGATGCTGAGTGCCAAGCAGGTAAGAATGCTGGTATGAGCTTTTAAACATAACCCGTTAACTGCTGCCAATCAAATGGTGAATAAGATACTCTTTAGGGTTCATATGTTTGTAAATCTGATTGTGATGAAGTCAGTGCCTCACCAGCCATGAACCTCACCGCACGTCACTGGGATAGGTTGATTGGCAGCACTAAATTGGCCCTAGTGTGTGAATGTGAGTGTGAATATTGTCTATCTATCTGTGTTGGCCCTGTGATGAGGTGGCGACTTGTCCAGGGTGTACCCCGCCTTCCGCCCAAATGCAGCTGAGATAGGCTCCAGCACCCCCCGCGACCCCAAAAGTGACAAGCGGTAGAAAATGGATGGATGGATGGATGGATGGATGGATAACAACGTTTGTAATTTGTCATACCTTTCACCTATTTATGAAATTGCATTTTTAAGGCATGTAGACCATCTAAAAAAAATTCTTAGAATCATGATGTTTTCTTAGAATTTCCCCTAAAAGTGAAGAGTAGATCATAGTAAAGATAAAAGCTATTCCTAAAGAATGCTAGCTCTCAAGATAGTTCCTAAGGTGAGATCTGTTAAGAGCAGGAAAGAGGACTTTTAGGTGGCTTAGGAGTTCCCTAAGCAGAGGACAAAATGGCGGACGGACGGATATTCTCCAAACACTGGATGACAGTGAATTATTTGAAACGCTACAGACTGGAATCATGTTTGTGGTTGATTTCATTAGAGATGCACTTACCAACGCCACAATACAATACCACCCAACATGAAAACAACCATTCTATGATTATGAAACTATGATTATCAAAATTATAACAAATAAAGGCTTACCATATCTCACTTTTCATGTCAATATCACATATTAGTTTCACATATGAAGTTAATTGCTGACATGAATTGACTTTTACACAATATTCTAATTTTTTGAGTTTCACCTGTATAATATGACTGAGTGAAAATCTGGTGGGAGGAAAACAAGCAACTATTCTCTGACTCATTGTTGGCGCTAGGAATTTTCAAAATGGGGTCCCATCAAGTCATAAAAATGGGGTCCCACAGTAAATTTTTGGGGTCCCACTTTTTTGTAAGCGTTTTGAAAACAAATGATAAATGTATGCATTATCCTGTTATATCTCACATTCTATATTGTGTTTTGGAAAAAGGTTGTCATAAATGTTACTTAATTCATTAAAAAATAATACAAAAGAAAATAATTTTTTATGCATATGCAAATGTATTTAGATATAAACACACATTCACTTTCTTCTTTCCTTCTATATCTGTATTTAACAAGTTGTAGGTGTATTTATTTCAGTATAAAAGTGTAAAAAGTTTTTTGCTTCGGTCATGAAATGATAATGGTGTGCCAGGGCATACATACATTATTTATTTAACGCTTAAATCCCTGGAGTCTACATCAACTTCAGATTTGTCAATTCAAAGTTTTTTTATTTGTATTTGTTTTTTGTTTGTTTGTTTTGTTTTCTTCCCTTTATCTTCCACAAAAAATATTTGATGTGAAGTAATCAGAGCCTTGGATAGATCAATAATTCATAGAAACATTGATTTTGATTCAATATGATGTTTTGAGCGATGACAGTTTTAAAGAAAAAAAAACAGCTTTGTTTTATTTGTCAACATTGCAACTTTTTCTAAATTACATTTCACCTGTAAGCTTTTTTATTCCACTTTTGTTATGTTTTTGTTTATTTTAATAGTATTTTTAGAATGTGCCTTTAAAACATTATCAATCAATCAATCAATCAATCAATCAATGTTTATTTATATAGCCCTAAATCACAAGTGTCTCAAAGGGCTGCACAAGCCACAACGACATCCTCGGTACAGAGCCCACATAAGGGCAAGGAAAAACTCACCCCAGTGGGACGTCGATGTGAATGACTATGAGAAACCTTGGAGAGGACCGCATATGTGGGTAACCCCCCCCCCCCCCCCCTCTAGGGGAGACCGAATGCAATGGATGTCGAGTGGGTCTGACATAATATTGTGAGAGTCCAGTCCATAGTGGATCCAACATAATATTAAGAGTCCAGTCCATAGTGGGGCCAGCAGGAGACCATCCCGAGCGGAGACGGGTCAGCAGCGCAGAGATGTTCCCAACCGATGCACAGGCGAGCGGTCCACCCCGGGTCCCGACTCTGGACAGCCAGCACTTCATCCATAGCCACCGGACCTGTGTGTCTCCCCCTCCACAAGGGAGAGGGGGGAGCAGAGGAGAAAGGAAAAGAAACGGCAGATCAACTGGTCTAAAAAAAAGGGGGGATATTTAAAGGCTAGAATATACAAATGAGTTTTAAGATGGGACTTAAATGCTTCTACTGAGGTAGCATCTCTAACTGTTACCGGGAGGGCATTCCATAGTACTGGAACCCGAATAGAAAACGCTCTATAGCCCGCAGACTTTTTTTGGGCTCTGGGAATCACTAATAAGCCAGAGTTCTTTGAACGCAGATTTCTTGCCGGGACATATGGTACAATACAATCGGCAAGATAGGCTGGAGCTAGACCGTGTAGTATTTTATACGTAAGTAGTAAAACCTTAAAGTCACATCTTAAGTGCACAGGAAGCCAGTGCAGGTGAGGCAGTATAGGCGTAATATGATCAAACTTTCTTGTTCTTGTCAAAAGTCTAGCAGCCGCATTTTGTACCAACTGTAATCTTTTAATGCTAGACATAGGTAGACCTGAAAATAATACGTTACAGTAATCGAGACGAGACGTAACGAACGCATGAATAATGATCTCAGCGTCGCTAGTGGATAAAATAGAACGAATTTTAGCGATATTACTGAGATGAAAGAAGGCCGTTTTAGTAACACTCTTAATGTGTGACTCAAACGAGAGAGTTGGGTCGAAGATAATACCCAGATTCTTTACCGAGTCGCCTTGTGTAATTGTTTGGTTGTCAAATGTTAAGGTGGTATTATTAAATAAATGTCGGTGTTTAGCAGGACCGATAATCAGCATTTCCGTTTTCTTGGCGTTGAGTTGCAAGAAGTTAGCGGACATCCATTGTTTAATTTCATTCAGACACGCCTCCAGCTGACTACAATCTGGTGTGTTGGTCAGCTTTAGGGGCATGTAGAGTTACGTGTCATCAGCATAACAGTGAAAGCAAACACCGTATTTGCATATGATGTCACCTAGCGGCAGCATGTAAATACTAAAGAGTGCAGGACCAAGAACCGAACCCAGAGGAACTCCGCACGTTACCTTAACAAAGTCCGAGGTCACATTATTATGGGAGACGCACTGCATCCTGTCAATAAGATAAGAGTTAAACCACGACAAGGCTAAGTCTGACATACCAATACGTGTTTTAATACGCTCTAATAAAATATTATGATCGACGGTATCGAAAGCAGCGCTAAGATCAAGAAGCAGCAACATAGATGACGCATCAGAATCCATCGTTAGCAGTAGATCATTAGTCATTTTTGCGAGGGCTGTCTCCGTAGAGTGATTTGCCCTGAAACCTGATTGAAAAGGTTCACAGAGATTGTTAGACACGGAGAGATTTGCCCTGAAACCTGATTGAAAAGGTTCACAGAGATTGTTAGACACTAAGTGTACATTTAGCTGATGTGCGACAATTTTTTCGAGGATTTTCGAAATAAAGGGAAGGTGGGACACCGGTCGGTAGTTGCGGGCTGCAAATAGCCTCCGGGCCACACTTTTGACACCCCTGCTATAGATAATAAAAATGTACATCTTATTAGTCTATGGATAAAAGCAGAGCCTGGCGACGCATGCGCGTTTATCATAACGCACAGTCAGCATCTCTGCTTCAGTAAACATTGACGGTGATGATGTCAGCGATGCGAGCGACACTTGCTCACTTGTCAGCCACTTCTCCAAGAGACTCCTTTTGAACACTCCTTGCACATTAACACTTCAAAAGGCACATATTTGTTGACCTGCAAAGTATGTTTTTGGGGTGGAGGAGTCTGGTCTGGTGCTGGTTAGCTTGAAGCTAACAGTTAACCTGTCTCCATCCTCGAACAATGTCGATCCAGCGTGAGATAAAAGTGAAGTTTCCATGGACTCACAAAGACTAAAACAAGTCATTTACTGGAGACATGGCACTGGATGAAGTTGACTTTACACTCACCTTAGTGTTTACCATCAAGTCTTTCTTTTGACAGCCCCTCGCGCTAAAGTTGCCCCAGTGCAAACTGAGGCAGTATTTGTCATTGATAAAACTTTCGGCGAATCAAAATTTAAGAAATTGTAACGGAAAGTTCATTACTTTGATAACAACCAATAAAAACGCAATAAATGGGGACGAGAATTTGACCCGGTTATCTTCTCCAAGTCACGACACTGACATTGTCTTTGTGCGTCCTCGCTCTCCTGGCCAGAGATAGAGAGAGAGAGAGACGTGCCGGTCCTCAAGTGATGGCGTGATAAGAGCGCACTGTCACAAAAACAAAATAAAACACTGGCGGAAAGCGATAAGCGATTAAAAAAAAAAAAAAGCAAACTGGAGCTTTGACCCGGAGAAGGCAGGGTCGACAAAAAACTCTGCGTCCCAGGGAAGCGTGGACTTACGGAAATGCGCGTCCTTTCTGAAAAACACGCAAAAAGTTCACATACCAAATATTAGGAGTGTTCACTGTAGCAAATATGTGCAAGCTTTTGACCACAAACTTAGTCCCTGTCCGTTGACATTCGTCTCGCGCAGACCTGGGCATTCTGTGGCCCGCGGGCCACATCCGGCCCTTTGTGCGTCCCTGTCCGGCCCGCGTGAGGACAATCATAAATTACAAAATACATTTTAAAAAGTATCTATGTTGAGTTTTGAAAAGTATTATTTGTATTACTTCCGTGTGGACGTTTGCGCGTGCGTGATTGTGAGTGAATGTGAACAGCGGCAATCACAAATTACAAAATACATTTTAAAAAACATCTATGTTGTGCGTGCAATACAACTGTACTGCTTTTATTTTGAAAAGTGTTATTTATGGGCGTATGTCCGTGTGTAACCTGTGAGTGAAGGTGCACAGCGACAAGTGATGCCCGGTTACACCCGAGATGTCAGCTCACGCTAAAAAAAAGAAAAGTTGATGATGAATGCCGTGTTTCCAACAAGACATGGACTGCCAAGTATTTCTTTACAGAGATTAAAGGTAAAGCCGTGTGCTTAATTTGTGGTACACAGGTTGCTGTGTTTAAAGAATATAATTTGAATCGCCACGACATGACGAAGCACGAGGAAAAATACCGGAATCTGTTTGATGAAGAGCGCGCAAGGGAGGCTGATGCGTTGATGGTAAAACTGCAAACCCAACAAGGACTTTTTGCCAAATTTCACACCCCCAGAGATGCAGCCGTCAGGACAAGTTTCGTCATTGCTCACAAAATCGCCAGAAAAAGAAAAACGTTTATTGACGGAGAGTTTATTAAGAAGTGCTTATTGGACTCTGTTGCGCTGATATGTCCGGAGAAGATGGGTGCATTTAAGAACGTGTCACTCTCACGACGCACTGTAACGAGGCGGGTTGAGACCATCGCTGGAAACTTGGAGCTTCAGCTGAAGAACAGAACGGCCGACTTTGACTGTTTATTGCTGGCTTTGAATGAGAGCTGCGATTGTACGTGACACCGCCCAGCTGCTCATCTTATGTGGGATAACTGCAGACTTTCAAATCCTAGAGGAGCTGGCAGCCATGCAGTCAATTAAAGGGACAATCACAGGTAATGACTTGTTCACATAGGTAAATGCGTGTTTGGACATGTTAGGACTGAAATGGGACAAGCTGGCAGGTGTGACAACAGATCGTTGTCTAAATCGGACGGGGAAAAATGTTGGACTTTTAAAGAGGATGCAGGATAAAGTCACAGAAATGAACCCTATGCGGAAATTGACATTTTTGCATTGTATTAAACATCAAGAAGTGTTGTGTAAGACAGTGTTAAAAATAAAACCATCAAAAACAATCTGCTTTTGTATGAAGTTAAGTTAGGTCAAATGAAATTATTATTATTATTATTATTATTTATCTTTCGGTATATCAAAAATAATATTGAGCAAAATTTAATTGAAATATTGTCGATGTGGCCCTCCAGCAGTGCTCGGGTTGCTCATGCGGCCCCCGGTAAAAATTAATTGCCCACCCCTGGTCTAGCGGCAGACGTGAAATGGGGCGACTACTGCCCACCTCGGAGCCAGTTACAATCAGTTTCTTGTCATGCTCATCTAAATGATAAGGCATTAATTTCAATTTAACAAATAATAGCGCTAACATGATAGGCGGTGAGTTAGTACCTGATGTATTCCGATGACGTGTTAGCGTTACTAACTTACTGCTGCCTGGGATGTGATCGGTGCGGTTCAAAAACGCGACTTTCATTTATAGTTATTCCATGCTGTCTGTTCAGATGTTTCAGTATATTGCTCTTATGTCCTCCTCTTGATGAAATAGTAATTTTGCCATTATTACAAGTAGTGATGTTGCAATTTTTTCATGTAAAATGTTTTGTTTCGCCCGGGCGCCGCCATTTTGTGATCTGACGTCACGACACTGAAGAATCGTTAAAGGAACCGTTTGGAAAAATGGCAAGTGATTTCAAGGAATTGATACACTGGGAACCGGTTCTAAACAAGAATTCCCATCGATTCCCATCCATTATGGCAATTATTATGAGAATACAGTGCAAGTGGGCCTAAGTTTTCACACATCTTTTAGGATAATTTAAAAGTACTTAGTAGTTATCCTACTATTATTTTAACAGATATATTATTTTATGTGAAATATTATTTACAATTACACAGTCTTTATAAGATTAGATTCTATGATTAAGTTTATCGATTTGAGGGTCCGCCTTTTGCCCAATATCACCAAAAGTAAAATTTTTTAATCAAATTTTTAAGATCAACTAATCACAGCTTTTAAAATGATGAAAGGTGATGAAAGGTTTTACAACTCAAAAAACTGTGTTTTTATGAATTTTCAGGGTCTTCCAGGTTTGAGAAGTATAGGTTTTTAATACTGACCTTTACTAATCTGGTCTATGCGCCTAAAAATGGTTACATGTGTCTTTACTGCATTTGGACAAATTAATGAAAATTGTCAGAAACCATAAACATTTTTTATCACTCTTCACTTTGTTCTTGTTATTTTTGCACTAGTGGAAAAACTATTCAATGATCATGACATTTCAAGGAAAAAGTATCAGACTTGGTAACGCCGAAGCCGACTTCAGCATCTTCAGCATTTTTATGGTTTATTTGGGGTAAGCACGCCAATTACGTCAAAATAACTTGTTTCCAAATTCCACATTTGCAGCTTCGAGTCGTTTGAAAGATGGGCCGTGTTACCAAGGACGTCTTTGTTACGTCAACGAAGTAAAGCACCATCAACAAGTAAGTAGGTAAGGCCGCTACAAACAATTACTGCAAACGATTACTTTGGAGCACGTCACGCGACTGAAAGCAAACTTTTAAATACCCAGTAAACGGCCAGGACGACATTAGTCGACCAGGAAGTAGGCGTAGCCCACCATCAAATCAATTGCTATAAGGGATTAACACCGGCTAACAGCTGGACGCGCTCTTCTTACTAATACACTAGGATGACAAGATGTGAACAATTAGAGGACATATATGCGCTTGGCCTACAGCTAGTACATTAATGATTAAATTAAGTGCAACATGGACTAAAAAAGGAGAAATTAAACTCACAATATTTCTGTCAGCTGTAGAAGAAAAGGTAAAAAATATATATAGAAACGTTCATTAAAAACGATGTTGAAGTCACAGATGAACAGGACATAGCTAAAGAAATCGTCCCTTTTTTACCAAAATATATGAATTCGTATATAAAAAAAAACGATTTCCTCGAAAGTAATTAGCAAACATATTGCAACATGTTGGTTTGTTACGACAGTGACGTGTGATGTGCGTAAATAGTTTCCCCCGCACCTGTGTAAAGTGTTGAGTAGATGATAACGTAGACATCTTATAAGGGTACGCAGCATCGAGCGCTACTGCCTACTGGCGTTGACAAGACGCGAGGCCGCCATCTTGGAGTGGTGATCCGCTCCACTCAGTGCAATTCATTTGGCAGGAGCAATGAACTGTCAGCGCATTTAATTCATCTTACTTCACTGAATACCACTGATTTTGACGCGGTTTTTGGTCATACGTGTAGCTATGATAAAGGACACATGTTTTGGCTTATTTTATTATTCATAGTTTGCTTAACAGTAATAGAATATTCTTATATGCTATAAATGACCAGACGTC